>NC_057812.1:164659779-164667309 GCF_018294505.1 Triticum aestivum | reverse complement strand
CAGTGCCATTCCGTTCAGGCGCTCGACGCCCTCCTCTCTGCTCGCCGGCGTTCCTCCCGAACCCCCCCCCCCTCGCTGGCTGCCGCTTACCCCGCGTCCGGCGAGTGGATCTGGCCGCCGGCGCCGGTGTGCCCCGTGCTGCCCAGCGCCCTCTCGGGCTCGAGCCCATTCGGGCGCCCGCGGCCACGCCCGCTAGCGCCCCGCCCGGTTGGCCCCCTGTGCCTATGACAGGAGGGCCCTACACCACAGGAATGATTAAAAAAATAAATAAATAAATAAATAAATAAATTAATAATTAATTAATTAAGTAATTACTTAAGTTAATTAATTCGGGTTAATTAATTCAATTAACTAATCAAGTTATAGTTAAGTTAACCTAATCCTAATTAACTTAATTAGAGGATGACAGGTGGGTCCCCCTGGACCCACATGTCAGGTTGACTTGGCCAACAGTCAACGTTGACTGCTGATGTCAGCATGACATCATGCTGATGTCATTAATCTGTTTTTCAAATTAATTTAAATATTTAATTAAATTCCAGAAATTAATAAATACTTTAGAAAATCATATCTTTTAATCCGTAACTCGGATTAAAATATTTTCAACACGAAAGTTGCTCAGAACAACGAGACGAATCCGGATACGCAGTCCGTTCGTCCGCCACACCCCCCTAACCTATCGAACCCGCAACTTTCCTCCTCTGGCTCCTCTGCCCGAAAACACGAAACACCGGGAATACTTTCCTGGATGATTCCCCCCTTAACCAGTACCACCTCATACCGCGTTAGAACACGTCTAGCTCTGCTTGTTATCCTGTTATGCACTTGCTTGCTATGTATTTACTGTTTCTCCCCCCTCTTCTCTCCGGTAGGCTACGAGACCGATGCTGCTGTTGACCAGTTCGACTACAGAGTTGACGACCCTCTCTCTTGCCAGAGCAACCAGGCAAGCCCCCCCCCTTGATCACCAGATACCGCCTATTCTCCTCTATACTGCTTGCATTAGAGTAGTGTAGCATGTTACTGCTTTCGTTAATCCTATTCTGATGCATAGCCTGACATTGTCGCTACATCTGTTGATACCTTACCTGCAATCCTAAATGCTTAGTATAGGATGCTAGTTTATCATCATTGGCCCTACATTCTTGTCAGTCTGCCTTGCTATACTATCGGGCCGTGATCACTTGGGAGGTGATCACGGGTATATACTATACATACATACATACTATACAGATGGTGACTAAAGTCGGGTCAGCTCATTGAGTACCCGCAAGTGATTCTGACGAGGGGGCTGAAAGGACAGGTGGCTCCATATCGGTAGAGGTGGGCCTGGGTTCCCGACGGCCCTCGACTGTTACTTTGTGGCGGAGCGACAGGGCAGGTTGAGACCACCTAGGAGACAGGTGGGCCTGGCCCTGTTCGGCGTTCGCGGATACTTAACACGCTTAACGAGATCTTGGTATTTGATCTGAGTCTGGCTACGAGCCTATACGCACTAACCATCTACGCGGGAGTAGTTATGGGTATCCCGACGTCGTGGTATCAGCCGAAGCACTTCAGACGTCAGTGACGGAGCGGCGCGCGCCGGATTGGAACGTAAGCCTGCTCTTGTATTAAGGGGGCTAGTTCCGCTTTCGGCCGCGTACGCAACGTGCAGGTGTGCTATGGGCGATGGGCCCAGACCCCTGTGCGCTTAGGTTTAGACCGGCGTGCTGGCCTCTCTGTTTTGCCTAGGTGGGGCTGCGACGTGTTGATCTTCCGAGGCCGGGCATGACCCAGGAAAGTGTGTCCGGCCAAATGGGATCGAGCGTGTTGGGGAATGTGGTGCACCCCTGCAGGGAAGTTAATCTATTCGAATAGCCGTGATCTTCGGTAACAGGACGACTTGGAGTTGTACCTTGACCTTATGACAACTAGAATCGGATACTTAATAAAACACACCCTTCCAAGTTCCACAGACAACCCGGTGATCGCTTTTCCGCAGGGCGACGAGGAGAGGATTGCCGGGTAGGTTTATGCTATGCGATGCTACCTGGATATGCTACTTGGAGATGCTACTTGGAGGACTTCAATCTACTCTCTCCTACATGCTGCAAGACGGAGGTGACCCGAAGCGTAGTCTTCGGTAAGACTAGCTATCCCCCTCTTATTCTGGCATTCTGCATTTCAGTCCACTGATATGGCCCTTTACACATATACCCATGCATATGTAGTGTAGTTCCTTGCTTGCGAGTACTTTGGATGAGTACTCACGGTTGCTTTCTCCCCCTTTTCTCCCCTTTTCCTTTCTTTCTGGTTGTCGCAACCAGATGCTGGAGTCCAGGAGCCAGACGCCACCGTCGACGACGACCCCTACTACACCGGAGGTGCCTACTACTACGTGCTGCCTGCTGACGACGACCTGGAGTAGTTTAGGAGGATCCCAGGCAGGAGGCCTGCGCCTCTTTCGATCTGTATCCCAGTTTGTGCTAGCCTTCTTAAGGCAACTTGTTTAACTTATGTCTGTACTCAGATATTGTTGCTTCCGCTGACTCGTCTATGATCGAGCACTTGTATTCGAGCCCTCGAGGCCCCTGGCTTGTATTATGATGCTTGTATGACTTTTTTTATTTGTAGAGTTGTGTTGTGATATCTTCCCGTGAGTCCCTAATCTTGATCGTACACATTTGCGTGCATGATTAGTGTACGATTGAATCGGGGGCGTCACAAGTTGGTATCAGAGCCGACTGCCTGTAGGAATCCCCCTTCCAACTCCTTGGCCGACGTCGAGTCTAGACATTGCAAAACTTTTACTAACATGGCTGTGTGCCTTACGGGCCCACGTCGCCATTGGGTGGTACTAGGATCTTTTACTCCTCGACCTTTACTCTGGGACTCTGAGCTCTCTTCTATTCGGGTTAAATGATTTTTGCCAAATCTAACATTAGGATCTCGTTATCACTTTCACCCGGAGAGCCCTTTATTAATGATGATCGTCTGCGGCACGTGAAGACCCTGAAGATACTCTCCGTTGTTAACCCGAGAACTTATGTTCATCGCATTTGCAATTCCCCTTCCACCGTCAACCTTTATGGATAATTACTTGCAGTTGTTATTCTTACATTCATCCCCAGTTGGTCTTGTTATTACCAGATACCTCGAAACACTCGTCGTTGTCTCGATAATCCTTTGAGCTTATCGCCTTGCTGTTCCTTGTCACCTGAATACCCCAATGGATAATTCTCGCACTTATCGAGTATACGCTCATCCCCCAGTTGTTCATGTGTTTCACAATGGTCTTCGAAATACTATTTGATCCTCCAAAAAAAAATCCTTAATAGCTTATTGCTCTGCAATACTTGTCTGCTTGCATTATGGATGCTTTCCATATGTCTGGCAATATTCGTTAGTATCCTTAGGCATCGTCATTTTGATCCTATTGATTCAACATGTGTGCGAATGCACACAATCATCTATCAACCCTTCTAAATTATCCTTCCGGCTCAGACATCATTTTTGAACATGAGCTGGTTCTCGACCAAGCTATTTGTCGTCAATTGTGCCTCTGGTATATCCAACTTATCCATCCTTGATCAGAGCGACTGCTTCTGATCCTTTGTTTTGGAAATCGAAATTCCTTTATTATCTAAGCATCGAATCATTCCGATGTTCTATAATATGATGCCCGTGCATTCTTCTTCCTCTGGTTGAGTACCGGTGCTCACCTCAGATCCCTTGTGGACCATCGGTTCCTTTGTTGGATTTTATCCGACAATATCCTTCATATTGAATAACCTTGAGAGCCTTTCCATGGGTATATAATGCCTTGGTAAATTGTATCATCTGCTTTTGAACAATGCTCTACTTTCGAGCTGGTATTATTTACCCCGAAGTTTGTGGTATATGTTCGTAAGACGCCCTGATGGGTTGAACCTATGCCTTCCTTACTATGTGTGAACTCGGAAGTTTTCACGGGTCATACTCATCTGGTATTTCACCAGGTATAACTTTCGACACTAATGCCATTATCGAAACGAGAAGTGAATGTAAGGTTATGCTTTGGAGAAGTGGGAGTCGACCTTGAACTTTGTGTTCATGCCCATTGACACGATGTAGATCCTATCATGGAAACTTCTTGTAATAATAACTACTTTCTTGATAAATATCATCTGGTATCTGTGAATTGATCCTACGCAACCGTGGTTCCGACCATGTTGTTCTCCCTTGATTCTATTTCTCAGACAAGTTAGAGTACTTGTCTTCTGCAGAGCATTACCCCAGTCCAACCTCTACTTTGATCTGTCGTTGAGTGTTACCCCTGGTATCTCGAGATTATCATGGAACTGCATAACCTCTTATGAGTTCTTCATCAAGTGCTACCTTCCCACTGATCCCAATTTTTCACGGGCTCTGAGTTATTAAACACTCAAAGACACCGATAACTGAACCAAGTCCGCACTACGGTTCAACAACTCTTCAGTAAGCTTCTATAAGTACGAGTTTGAACCCGATCACGCCATTCCTAGCCTGTTTGGCTATATCATTGACGTGATGATTCTAACCGTGCTACCTGGTCCTTGATTCTCGGAGCACCAATTTGTGACGATAGCTAAGCTTACGTCGATTTTCCTCGTCATAACCTTTCACCTTAAACAACAAGCTTGAGTTCGAGTCTGTGTCGTAACTGTGGTTCCAATAACCTCTTGCTTCGTCTTTCCTTTGACTTGATGTCGTTGCTGATTGATTACAACGGCATGAAATCTCTCGACAACTGTGTCATGATCATCATCAACCTTATGAGCTCTTCCAGGAATTCAATTGAATTCATGATGGGTAATACCATCCTTGCCCCTCGATGATTCCTGTTCTCATCGACCACTTTATTGCATTCCCTCCAACACAAAACTTCTTCTTGTTTTGTGTTGTACCTTGAGTTCCATGCTATCCAAATTATGTTATGATCTACCGCGGAGTATTACCATCTTTGATGTCAAGAATGTTGTAAGGATTGCTCCACCTCTTGAGAATTCTTGGTATAGTGATACTTCTCCCCATCATCATTCTTTCTTGGTCCTCGAGTTTATTCCAAACGGGGTACCAACAAGTGGACGGTGCTGTTTGGATTCTGCCCTTCTAGCAACCCTATTGCTTTGAAGTTAATGGTCGGCCAATCATTCTTAGACTATTGATTATTGAATCACCATTCTGACATTGGTCATGCAACCCGGCCCATATTTCGGGTGCACCTTTCAACCAATGTTTAATTGTGGATGTTTTTCTCGAACATACATCATTATATCATTTGATGTGACAATTGATATCTCCTTCTTCACATAATTGTGGAAGTCCATCTTTTGAAAATCTCGGTGAATTGTCGCTGAGTTCATCAGCTACCTCCTTGTCCTCTCCTTGGTTTAATGATGGACTCTTGTTAACGGAAATCACTTCATAGTTCATTTCCCCGAGAATCTTACAATGTCTTCTCGTCTATTTGTGTCGCACCCTTTTCTTCTCAGGCATCCTGAGTCTGAGGTATCCTGGCACCAATCGGATCTGAACCTCGGTCAGATATGATGGTTGGAACATATTTCCAAGAGTTATAACATCGGTCTTTATATGACTCGGTAAGGTGATGTCATGCCTAGCACACCTGGCCGAAGGGCCTATTGTTATAGTTTCCTTTTTTTTAACAAGGTTAACCAATTTCCATGAGGAACTTGAATGCCTTGTTTAATAAGTTATCCTGATGGATCCTTTGTGTATCCAAATGTCCGACCTTGCTTGAAGACCATGTCAAGGCTATATCGAAGCATGTCAATGGTACTCCGATTTGCAACAGGAACATTTGAAGCACGATGCTAGATTTATTTATCATTTATCCTAACACCGTTGTATGGGTAATATCATGAGATTCTCCCCCCCCCCTTAACTAAATGGTTTTCTACTTTATATCCTGTCATGGATATCTTGCTCTGCTTGTCCTTGGGAAGGATATACCCTTGAAATATGTGTTTAAACATATTTTCCTTTCCATTGTTCTGTTTAATCTGATGATCATATTTTTCTTCCATTGGTTTGTTTAAACCTTTTCTATGATCTATACGATATAAGCAGTAATAATCCACTGCTTGTGCAAACACCTCGATGTACAACTTTGTCAGTAAGACCCTGTTTCTAGTGTTGATGACATTTCGGTAGCCACCGACGGACGGGAACTTTGCCTATTGGTCCGCCTCGTCCAACGAGCAGGAAAATGGTTCTCTTCGTCCCTCGCCCTTGGTATCGACGTTGTTGCCGACTTAATCGACAGGCTACCCCCCCTGACATGCCTTGCTTGCATGATCACACAAGACGTCTCCGCCCTTCCTACTTCTAACCCACATGGTGGGCCCATAACCCACAGGTCCACTGGGTCGAAACCTGACTCTCCCGTACAACCCTGTTTCTAGTGGTTATTCCCCACGCTTGGCTTCGTATTTAATTCATGGGCCACCTTCCTAGTGCTCTATTATGGTATCAGACGCAATACTTACTATCGCTACTTTGAACCCCTTTCTCACTCTGGTTCGGACTTCGAGCAACCACCTATCCGCTTGGAACCTCTTATTGTACCTTCGTACCTTACTCTCGATGTATTTTATATGTTCAACTCAAGAGATAATCTTATGCTCATTCATTGGTTAACCCCAGATTGTTTCCCTCATAAGCATTATGTCGTAGCCGAGCTGCCCCTTACCTATTTGTAAGTACGTTGGAGTTCCCGAAGAAAAGGACGACTTCACCATGATGACCTGAAGCAGAGTAATGAAGACGTCAATGTAAGGGATCAACCTCTTCGAGAAGAGCAACCAAGACTGAGAAGATTCGTTAGGATTTCGTAACCAGACCTTCCCCCTTATACCCCCCTCTTAAATCTCGGGACGAGATTTCTTGTAGTGGAGGAGAATTGTGACGCCCGGGTGATTACGCTACAGTAATCCCGCGTTAATGAGGACACGTCACCTCGGTTACTGCGAATATTCTCGCGTCGGTTCGAAACTTTCAAATTCAAAATTTAAATATTGTCAAACATCAAACATTTCCACACACCAAAACAAAATGTTCGGTTAGTGCCAAATATTACATAGGTAATTATAATAAAGAAAACACAAATTTATAAAATACTTATATGCCATAAGTTGAATTAAAACAGTAAAAGAGAATAAATAAAAGGAAAAGGAACAAAACACGAAACAAAAAAAAGAGGGAGGAACAAGAGAGAAGCCCCCCCCACTGGGCTTCGGCCCAGCAGGCCGGCCCAGCCGCCCCACGGCCCAGCCGGGCCTCCCTTATCCATCCACCCACCGCAGGGAGACCCCCACCCCCGAAACCCTATCCCCTCCTCGCCCCATCGCCTCTCCCTCCCCCGATCTGGATCGGGGGGAATCACGCCGCCCAACTCCGCCTCGCCCTCGCCGCACGGCACCGTCGCCGGGGCCACCACGCCGGACCCGCCTCCACCCCGCGGCGGCCATCCCCGTCGCTCCGCATGAAAACCCCCCACTCTCCCCT
>NC_057812.1:164635478-164658120 GCF_018294505.1 Triticum aestivum | reverse complement strand
GTTGGCCCCCTGTGCCTATGACAGGAGGGCCCTACACCACAGGAATGATTAAAAAAATAAATAAATAAATAAATAAATAAATAAATTAATAATTAATTAATTAAGTAATTACTTAAGTTAATTAATTCGGGTTAATTAATTCAATTAACTAATCAAGTTATAGTTAAGTTAACCTAATCCTAATTAACTTAATTAGAGGATGACAGGTGGGTCCCCCTGGACCCACATGTCAGGTTGACTTGGTCAACAGTCAACGTTGACTGCTGATGTCAGCATGACATCATGCTGATGTCATTAATCTGTTTTTCGAATTAATTTAAATATTTAATTAAATTCCAGAAATTAATAAATACTTTAGAAAATCATATCTTTTAATCCGTAACTCGGATTAAAATATTTTCAACACGAAAGTTGCTCAGAACGACGAGACGAATCCGGATACGCAGTCCGTTCGTCTGCCACACCCCCCTAACCTATCGAACCCGCAACTTTCCTCCTCCGGCTCCTCTGCCCGAAAACACGAAACACCGGGAATACTTTCCCGGATGATTCCCCCCTTAACCAGTACCACCTCATACCGCGTTAGAACACGTCTAGCTCTGCTTGTTATCCTGTTATGCACTTGCTTGCTATGTATTTACTGTTTCTCCCCCCTCTTCTCTCCGGTAGGCTACGAGACCGATGCTGCTGTTGACCAGTTCGACTACAGAGTTGACGACCCTCTCTCTTGCCAGAGCAACCAGGCAAGCCCCCCCCCTTGATCACCAGATACCGCCTATTCTCCTCTATACTGCTTGCATTAGAGTAGTGTAGCATGTTACTGCTTTCGTTAATCCTATTCTGATGCATAGCCTGACATTGTCGCTACATCTGTTGATACCTTACCTGCAATCCTAAATGCTTAGTATAGGATGCTAGTTTATCATCATTGGCCCTACATTCTTGTCAGTCTGCCTTGCTATACTATCGGGCCGTGATCACTTGGGAGGTGATCACGGGTATATACTATACATACATACATACTATACAGATGGTGACTAAAGTCGGGTCAGCTCATTGAGTACCTGCAAGTGATTCTGACGAGGGGGCTGAAAGGACAGGTGGCTCCATCTCGGTAGAGGTGGGCCTGGGTTCCCGACGGCCCTCGACTGTTACTTTGTGGCGGAGCGACAGGGCAGGTTGAGACCACCTAGGAGACAGGTGGGCCTGGCCCTGTTCGGCGTTCGCGGATACTTAACACGCTTAACGAGATCTTGGTATTTGATCTGAGTCTGGCTACGAGCCTATACGCACTAACCATCTACGCGGGAGTAGTTATGGGTATCCCGACGTCGTGGTATCAGCCGAAGCACTTCAGACGTCAGCGACGGAGCGGCGCGCACCGGATTGGAACGTAAGCCTGCTCTTGTATTAAGGGGGCTAGTTCCGCTTTCGGCCGCGTACGCAACGTGCAGGTGTGCTATGGGCGATGGGCCCAGACCCCTGTGCGCTTAGGTTTAGACCGGCGTGCTGGCCTCTCTGTTTTGCCTAGGTGGGGCTGCGACGTGTTGATCTTCCAAGGCCGGGCATGACCCAGGAAAGTGTGTCCGGCCAAATGGGATCGAGCGTGTTGGGGAATGTGGTGCACCCCTGCAGGGAAGTTAATCTATTCGAATAGCCGTGATCTTCGGTAACAGGACGACTTGGAGTTGTACCTTGACCTTATGACAACTAGAATCGGATACTTAATAAAACACACCCTTCCAAGTTCCACAGACAACCCGGTGATCGCTTTTCCGCAGGGCGACGAGGAGAGGATTGCCGGGTAGGTTTATGCTATGCGATGCTACCTGGATATGCTACTTGGAGATGCTACTTGGATGACTTCAATCTACTCTCTCCTACATGCTGCAAGACGGAGGTGACCCGAAGCGTAGTCTTCGATAAGACTAGCTATCCCCCTCTTATTCTGGCATTCTGCAGTTCAGTCCACTGATATGGCCCTTTACACATATACCCATGCATATGTAGTGTAGTTCCTTGCTTGCGAGTACTTTGGATGAGTACTCACGGTTGCTTTCTCCCCCTTTTCTCCCCTTTTCCTTTCTTTCTGGTTGTCGCAACCAGATGCTGGAGTCCAGGAGCCAGACGCCACCGTCGACGACGACCCCTACTACACCGGAGGTGCCTACTACTACGTGTTGCCCGCTGACGACGACCTGGAGTAGTTTAGGAGGATCCCAGGCAGGAGGCCTGCGCCTCTTTCGATCTGTATCCCAGTTTGTGCTAGCCTTCTTAAGGCAACTTGTTTAACTTATGTCTGTACTCAGATATTGTTGCTTCCGCTGACTCGTCTATGATCGAGCACTTGTATTCGAGCCCTCGAGGCCCCTGGCTTGTATTATGATGCTTGTATGACTTATTTTATTTGTAGAGTTGTGTTGTGATATCTTCCCGTGAGTCCCTAATCTTGATCGTACACATTTGCGTGCATGATTAGTGTACGATTGAATCGGGGGCGTCACAAATGAAATACCAAGATGGGGAGGAAGAAGACAATGAACTGATTCATATATATAGTTGATTGATCCAGCAAGATAGAATGGAATCGTCTCAATGCCCCTGCAACTTACCTGTCGATGCCAATGAGCCGATCAACCCAGGTGAGCTACGAAGAAAACATATTTCTGCAGCGGCGAGGAGAGCATTAGACGTCCTCGACCTCACGCTTGTGGAAGCTGCAGTCGCAGCCGCACGCTGCATGGAGGAGCGCCTCAGCAGTGCCCGGCCTCGACCTCGTGCTTGTGGAAGATGCGGTCGCAGCCGCACGCGGCATGGATCGGAGAGGAGGGGGGCCAACGTCATGAGCCCATGAACTCGCGGCAGTTGTATACAACATACATATTGATGCCAAACGCCATGGTAGTGCACCACCTTGCCGTCATGTTGAGGTAATATTCTAGCTGTGGTGGAGGCTATAGGAACAGAGCAGATCGGTTGCTTAAAAGGAGTAACAGCTCTATCTGTAGTACAATCGTTTCCTTAAAGGAGGAACAACTATCTGTTACTCTTCCATCTGTTTCGGTGGAAGATGAAGACGAAGTAGATTGGTTGCCGGAGATTAATATAGCCACGTAATTAGTTGATGTAACGTGCAAGGAATTGAGGGGAGGATGGAAGCGGAGATTGAGAAGATGTTGGGGAAAGCCAAGGGAGGACGACTCTTGGGTTACACAGGCCTTTCGGTTTACAGACAATCGAATCATTTTTTTTGTAAAATAATGTGACTTGGTGAGATGCATGATCAAAATAATTAAGAGAAACCGATGTTGTGGCAAGGGTGCTGAGGTGGATAGCCTGCATGTCAAGAGAAATATAATAGTTGGGATGAACTATTTAAGTATTATAGATGTGTATCTATCGAGATTCAACACAAATAGACCACTCTTCATGGGTGCATGACCATAAAAGATATTACTCATATAAATAGAACAACCATTATTTTTAGATTTAAATGTATAACCGTCTCGCATCAAACAAGATCCAGATATAATATTTATGCTTAACGTTGGCACCAAATAATAATTATTTAGGTCTAAAACCAATCCTGAAGGTAGATGTAGAGGTAGCGTGCCGACGGCGATCACATCGACTTTGAAACAATTTCCCACGCACATCGTCACCTCGTCCTTAGCCAGTCTTTGCTTAATCGTAGTCCCTGTTTCGAGTTGCAAATATTAGCAACAGAACCAGTATCAAATACCCAGGTGTTACTGCGAGCTCTAGTAAGGTACACATCAATAACATGTATATCATATATACCTTTGTTCACCTTGACATCCTTCTTATCCGCCAAATACTTGGGGCAGTTCCGCTTCCAGTGACCAGTCCTTTTGCAGTAGAAGCACTCAGTCTCAGGCTTAGGTCCAGACTTGGGGTTCTTCTCTTGAGCAGCAACTTGTTTATCGTTCTTCTTGGTCCGAAGATGAAAACTGTGTGTCTCCGGCCTCCAACGATCAGTAAGTGCGGTGATTGCTGCAACATTGAGGGGTGACATCGACTGGCTGACCAACTGAATGAAAGGGAGGAGTCTTGTCTCCCTTACATACGGTGTGTATCGCTCATCATAGCGCATCCCCCCAAGGTTTACCCCATGAGACCGAATCTTCAGAGGTTGAAGCTCCTACAAACAAGCAAATCGGAAAATTACATATGGGGCATTTGTGTTTGAAATAAACACGAAATTCATAATATCAGCCACTTTCTTTCATTATTACCCGTTGCTGCACCGACATAGCGTACGACCGGTGTTGATGGTCCCAGTGATCATCGAGAAGCCAAACCATCCTAACAATTTCAGACAAAGCATTCTTGTCAACACGATTATCTTTTCAATACAAATAAACTAAAGTAGGCCTACTATATGCAAGATTCAAAGCATATGTATCCAAAGGATTCTTGTCAATACAAATATAATTTCAATACAAATAAACTAAACTAGGCCTACTTCATGCAAGATTCAATACAAATATCTTTTCCATAGAAATAACATGTCAACCTGTTTATCCAAACCATATCTTTTCACTAAAATAATCTAAACTAGGGTTGCAAGATTACGTATCTAATACATGCAAGATTCTAATCTAATCTAATCAAACAAGGGTTCCCCAAATCTTCAAAATAGCATACAATATATGGATAGAAAGAAGGGGACCGGAGGAGAGTACATTATAGGATGGATTGGTGAAGAAATCCACAGACCAAATTGTCAGATCTGAAGGATTTGGGAGAGGGGATTTTGAGGGGGAGAGGAGGAAGCCACCGGCGCCGCTGCTTCTGTAACTTCTAACTGGAATGAATGGGGTGGGGTGGAGGGAGAGCGGGTGGCTGCCTTTAAATCAGGGTGCAACGCCTAAGGGCTAGGCGCTGCACATTACATGTGTGACGCCTAGATCTGAGGCGCTGCACTGCTGGGTGCGGGCCTAAGGGCTGCCATGCTGGATAGAGGTGCAACGCTCCAGAGCTAGGCGCTGCACCGTAGGGTGCGGCGCCTGCGAGTCACGCGTCACTCAAAAAGGTCGGCCGTGTGAAATAGTTTTAGAGACAGTTCATTTTGTGAATTGATTTCATCCACAGGTTAAAATTGTCAAATTTGCCTCGCTGGAATAGCGACCCGTGTGATCTGCCCTTTAGACCTATGCCTATGCGTGGATAGGGAAATTCGGGATTTCCTATTTGACGCATGCTGCATCAAGTTGTCGATGTTTCGCATAGGTTTCACGACATAATATGGCCCGGCCTGTTAATGGTTGCGGTGATCACGGTTTTGGGAACATTATAGAGGTTCCGTCCATTTTTTTCCAATTTGGGAACCTTCTAGGTGGTTCCTGAACTGGGTTTTTTTTGTTCGTATTCCCTTTTTCCTGTTTTCCTTCTTTTCTCTACTATGTTCATTTTTTGTTTATTTTTCTTCTGTTTCTATGTCGTTTTTTTTCCTTTCCTTTCATTTTAATTTTTAATTTTATTTATCTTTCTTCATTTTTTTAAAAAAATGTTGTGTTTTGAAACTTTGTTCATAAATCCGAAAAATGTCTATGATTTTGAAAAAATGTTTGTACTTTTCACAAAATGATTAGAATTTAAAAATTGCCCCTTATAAAAAAATGTTTAAGTTTCAAAAGTTGTTCGCGAATGAAAATGTTCACATTTCAAAAAAGAAATCCCAAATTTCAAAGAATTATCGTGTTTGAAATTTTGTTCGGTATGTTTTTCTTCCAAATGTTCAAAATTTTGTTCAGAATTTTAAAAATGTTCCTGTTTTAAAAATTATTCATAAATTGTAGAAATGTTCATGTTTCTATTTTGGCTGGAGTCTAAAAAATTGTTCACTTCTCAAAAAATTGTTCACATATTGCAAAAAATGTTCATATTTTAAAATTTTATTTCTTCTTAAAATATTATTCTGAAGGTTATTAAAAAAATTATTCAGAACTTCAAAAAATTATTACTGTTTTCAAAAATTGTTTAAAAAATTTAAATTGTTCGTGTTTCCGGTTTTAAGAGTTTCATAGAATGTTCGCATTTGAAAAATTATTCTGAAATTTCAAATATGTTCGTGTTTTCAAATTTTCTTCGGGAGTTTAAAAAAATGTTGGCTCTTCCATATTTTTATTTGGAATACAAAAAGTGTTCCCGTTTCTGAAAAGTGTTCACAATTTTCAAAAAATGTTTTCGGCATTTAAGGTTTTGCGCTGCCTTACAAAAATTGCGTTCAAAATTTCAGATTTTTTTTCGACTCTGCGCTGGGGTTTGGTTCTTAGGAGTTTGTGTCATCTTAAAATCACTGAAGCTCGAGAGCTGCTGGTTGCATCGTGCACTCTTTGATGACTAGATCCTGTGTTGGATTCCCACCTCCTAAGGACATTTTGATGTATTTTTTACACCGCCACGGCGCCTAAATGGGCCGGCCCAGCCGGGGCTGTGGTATGTGTGTCGCAACGGCAATTTGCCGCAGAGCGTGTCACATAGGACGTCCCGGGAAATTCCTTCCCTTTTCTTCTGCTGCCGCCAACCGTTCTGGGCCTGGCCCAGCTGAAACCTCGACCGAAAAGGTTCGATACGATCTCGACTCGGGTTTTGCCTCTGGCTTTATATAGATCGAGACGACTCACCGCCGCCGGTATCTTACTACAATCCCCGTATCCATCGCACGACCACAGTTGATCATCGGCAAAGAGGGATCCACCAGGCGCTGGCGACGCGCAACCGATCCGAACCGCCGGGAGGGCGATTTTTCGCCTCGGCGGTGCACGACCGGCCAAGAGGGTGCTTTTTCGCGGGGCAGGTGCACCACCACCAAACCAAACACATGTCGGCGGCGGCCACCGGCGTGGAGGTTCCAGTGAAGGGCAAAAGGAAGCTGGCGGCGTTCGAGGAGAAGCCGCGCTGGCATTGGGCGGACCCGCTCCCGAAGCCCGGTGCCACGACCGAAGACGCAGAGCTGCGGAGGAGGATCAAGGCGGCGCTGCTAGGCTTCCCGGAGTCCGGGGCGCTGAGCGCGGAGCAGTTGGAGCTAGCGATCGATAGGATCATCAAGGAGCCCAAGTGTAACATCCCGATTCTCGGAATGTTTAAGAATTTTTTTTCCAAAAATCAGGGTAAGAAAATTTCGTTTGTTTTATTTGGTTACAAAGCTTAAATCAGACTTTTATAATCTGAAGTATTTAATTGAACTAATGTGAACCTAATTAAAATTGATGTATTGTTTTCTTGTAATCAGCTCTTCTTCGGTATATTAAAATATGCACCTTTGAATTTTCTTTGGTCTTCTGAAATTCGTTTGATTTTTGTCCGAGCTTCTATTCCTTTTCTAGATTTTCTCGGAGAGGAAATCAATTTATTTTCATTCTATCAAACTCTGTACATAATTTACTCGAACCAACATCTTTTTCTCTTTCCTGGGTTCAACCCACTATTTTACTTTTCCTTTCTCAAGTCAAATGGGCTTAGCCCATCTATTGTATTTCTTTTCTTCTGTTTCCCTACTCTCATCCTCCTCCCATGGGCTTTGTCCAAATAGGCCCGTCTCTTAGAGCCACACCATTGGAGCGCTTCATGTCCATACGTACACTTGCACACAAGTACAGAGAAGAGAAGAGAAAAGGTGCACAGAAGAGGAAACGTACAGCCATGTTGGAAACCCCTCCTCTATCCTTCATGTGTACGTTCTCACTTCACAGGAAGTGAAACGTCCACGCATGAATGCTGCCTCCTGCCCTTCTCCTTTAATTCCATCTCTTTGACTCCTTCTTGTGCCTATTTCTCTCCACTTCATCTCCCAAAGCCGTGCCTCAAGCGCTTCATCTCTTTCTCCACCCACGCACACCTACAGGCAGACAAACTAAAGAAACAGGAAACCTAGAGGAGAAACATCCCCTCCTCTAAATCGTTTAGTTCTTCACCGTTTCCAGATTTATGAGTATCTACATGTGCGCCTCCACCTCCTCTTCCAATCCCCTAGCAACCCCTCCCTATCTGTTCCTAATTCTTTGAAGAACTTTCCTTGAACTACATCAGCTCCATGGACGCCGGTGCTCTATCCCGGTGATTTAGGCGATCCATGTTCGAGTCCTTGCGCCAAAATATTCTGCTCCATGCCGCAACTCCATTCAGAGAAGAAACAACGTGTTCCGTCGAGCATACGCGGAGAATTTTGCAAGTATGTATACACTGTTCGTCAAGTTCACCGCACTGTTCCGTCGAACTCGGTGAACCACTTTCCAATTCCTATTGCACACCTTCCAAACATCACTCGTGTTATCTCCTATACATCTTAGTTCCTTCTATTTTTATTGTTGGGCGCGCCGATGCTATCCGTCGCATGAACCAAATATTATAGGCATATTTCCATCGTTTTTGTTTATCATTTGATCTTGATCCCAATGGATGAAACATGTTAAGTGGTTAGAGGAACACGTTTGTGGTTTTTGATTTTGTGTATATATCTTGTTAGACATTATTCTAGTAAAATGGGAATTACAGTACGTGCATGTTTCTTTCACTTTCGAATTTTCACTTGTGTGACTTATACCTAGGAGTCGCTCCTAAATATTTCTTAATCGTAGGAGTTCCAATTGATTTACTAGATTACTTGTTTAGTCAATCGAGATTTAATATAGATTTTATCTAGCCGCTCTTGTTGATTAAAACAATAGTTTTAAAATAGTGTT
The DNA here is from genome assembly GCF_018294505.1 of Triticum aestivum. NCBI lineage: Eukaryota > Viridiplantae > Streptophyta > Magnoliopsida > Poales > Poaceae > Triticum > Triticum aestivum. The sequence continues at coordinate 164,649,412 of NC_057812.1, read as the reverse complement.
GCATGGTTATGTGTAGGATTCATCAGTGAACTTCTGTTAATATATTGTTATTTCCTTATGTTCTTGGTATGCTTAGGAGTGCATGGTATCTATTCGCCTCGTAATTTTGATGTGTCATGTCACTTGCTTGATTTATTTACCGATTATAGTTATTTGATAATTGTTGAACTGGTTGTCCCATGTGACATTTTTCTTTGGTGTGTGTGTAGTCCTATGACATGTCTCTGTACAAGTCTTTACAAATTCTTACCATGTGTAGGAGTGGATTGTTGTAATAGATTATTAATGTTCTTACATGCTTGTTTGCTGTTATTATTTTAATTAGATTGGATCGTTGTTAGTGTAATCTTATTATTATTATTTTAGTAATGATTGGTATTCTTTATTGTTTCACGGAGAACGTGTACATCATTGTGGTGAATATTCATCGTGCTTATAATTCTTTAGATTTGTTCTAGGTGTTCATTTACTTATCCATCTAGTCATGAAACACCTCATGTCTTGACTATTTAATATGATTTAGCATGGCGAAATCATAGATATGGTTTACATATTCATTTTTCATCCATGTCACATGTTGGTTTTAAATCATGCTTTGTCTAAGATATATGTTTAAATATTTTTGCTTGTCATGCCATGTTGTTGGGATTGTTAAATAGATTGCATAAATGTGTGTAACGACCCGTGTGTTGTATGATGCCTAGGTTGTCCATTTATGTATTAGAAAGTCTAGGTTGTATTAGATAGAAATACATGTCTTCATGTTATTCATGCTAGTATAGCACATCGCTTTATGTGATTGATGCCATGACCTAGATGTGTACTTGCTTAGTATGCTTTTCCCTTTTTCTTATAAGTCACAATTAACATGATAGTGTTGTGTGCTAATGCCATTCTTGATAGTCATGTTAGTTGATATCAACTAAGTTATGTCATAGTTATTAAGTTGTATTCTACTGGTAGCATAGTTTGGCATCTTGTGTCATGATCATCCATGCTTAGCATTATATCTAGTCTACCTCACTATTACATTGTTGTATGCCTAGACTTCTTCATATCTACTTTATCTAGTTGTTGCATTGTTATATGTCAGTTGTCACTCATGCAAATGATCTTTCATGTCTTGTTTTGTCTATGTGCTATAATTGAGTACTTAGTCTCCGTGCGTTCTCATGGATGATCACTTTGGCCTTATGGTAGCCTCAGTAGTGTTGGGTCTTGTTGCGATAGTTTAGCACATGCTTAAGACAATTTACCTTTCATGTTAGTGAGTTGTATCTTCCTCATATGCTTAGTGTGCATAGTTTGATCTGTTATGTAAGCATGAAGTGGCAATCTTATTTCTAATGGTTACTTGAGTATTAGTTGTTCTTTAGTAGTAAGACCATATTCTAGTTTAATATCTTATCATGATCACTCATATGTGTCATGCTTGTGTTATTTGCTTAGACATCTAGTGAATCTATACTCACATGTATTATGTGAGATGTGTGTTATTATTAAGTTGTTAAATTAGTTTCTACCTTAATTAGTATTGGTTTGTCTTCTTTTATATAAATTATTGCTAATAGTTTTTATGATTTATGTTTAGTCTTTGATTGTTGTTAACCATTATAAGTATTTGGATTCATCCAAATATTTATTCTTGGTTGATTGTTACTCTTAATCATATCATGCCTAGGATAGTTGTGCATCCATTTGTTCCATGTGTTGTATAGTTTCTTGTTAATTGTTTGACAAATGAATTGGTTTGATATAATGGAGTTGACCCTATTCCATTTTAATGGTTTTTTTGGGGGGCTAGACCTAGATCATTTCAACTCATGTTGTTGAATGATGTTTGATTGCTTAACTAGTATGGTTTGTAATGTTTGTTCGTTTGGAATTATTATATAGTGAATGCATATGTTTGTCTGCTATTGACCATTATAAATATTTAGGTTCTGTCTAAATATTTATTTGACTTTTACCTTCATCATGTCATGTTGTAATTGTGTGGTTAAATGAATAGGATGGTTCCTTTTCATGTGTGTTGATGCCATTGTGTTTGTTAGATAGTAGTTTCCTATATAGTTTGTCGAGATGTGTAGTGGGCACTACTAGTGTTTAATTGCATATTCGTATTGGAACGTTAGTCTTGATCGCCAAGTAATTCTTAGCTGTGTCAACCTCAACCATGTCACTTCAATGAATCCTTTCTCTTACATCCTAATCAACCTCATTTCAAAGTCTCCATCTTGATCAATATCTTGTTGTCCATCCAATTTTAAATTGTTTTGGATGTTATTTGGATTTACTTTTGCTTTGGTATTTATTGTTTGTCTTTTGCTGTCGTTTCGACGAGTAGGGAGTGACGATATCGATGTTGGACATGGACAGAACAGGTTACTGAAGGACTCAAAAACTAAGGCATGCCTCCTTCTTTGATCATACTTATCCTATGGTTTACAAAATTGCATTGAGTTTTATTGTTGCTATGTGCATGCTATTTTAATTCTCGTAGCAAGCGTGTCGATTGACACATCACCCTGATCCGCTTGTCGTCTATTTACTTGACACCTGAGTAGAAGTATATAATTCCGGTAGAGTAGAAATGCTTAGCCATGCTTATCACCCTGTAGGTGCCTTGTTGAATGACATTCGAGTCATTGACAGTTGAAACTTAATGCTGAGCTAGGCCGGTTGGCCCTTGTTGACCCTCTCTATCCTCTTCTACTCTGGGTGAAACTTATCATCTGAATACTGGTGCAGGCGACAGCTGAATCAAGGATTGAAGGAGCGATTGGTTGCCCTTCACGAGTTGAAGGGGGCAATTAGTCGTCCGTGCCGCATAAGGCCTAATAAGTCTTGGATTTGAAGATTGTGATAACAGTACAGCCACATGCTATATGGGCACTGGCTTGGTCAAGTAAGCTAGTCAGTCTTAGGTGTCGATGTTGCCGTACCGCAGATGGGGTAGCTGCCTTGCGAGCAGTATCCTCGGCACAGATGGGGGGACCGGTTTGAGGACGTACTCTCAGTTCCATGCGCCAGACCCGGTGGGCATGTCACATCTTTGGGGGATCTAGTCCAAAGACCTCGTCACAATCTCCCTGCTGGTACACCAAATGGAGTACTATACCAGCGGCCACTGGTGGAAACAAGTCGGGATTGTGTCGTGTGGGTAAAATGTACGACCTCTGCAGAGTGTAAAACTATTGGAATAGCTGTGTCCACGGTCAAGGACAGCACATGAATCTTTCTCGACATACAGGACCTGTCTTGCTTATTCCCTCTTTGCCCCTTTTCTTGGAACCTATGAAGAGTGTGAGTTGATCGAGGATCCTCACTTTGATGAAAGTTATTCTAGAGATAAAACTTGTTTTCATCAAAAACTGCTTTTATCCAACTGCTATATTTTTCAAACAAAATTAGCTTTTATGCAAATGAGCCATACAACCTTCCTTTGAAGCCACATGTAGCTATTAGGTCCTTCCCTGAGGGAGGCATGTTGAGTACGTAATATACTCATGGCAATAATTTTGTTGACAACAGAGTTCCATGAAGACGAAGGTGATGACTACGACTACTATGGCGACCCGTAGGAGTGAGGTCACGTGGACTACATCGACTGCCTGTGGCCGAGATGGAGTCGCTATGTATTGTACTTTCCGTTGTTTTTTTCTGAATGTAATAAGTGTCATGAGACATTTATCTAGGTATGCCTTGTGGCAAGATATATTTAAAATTGTAATACCTTTTATGTATTGTGCAATGATATCATTTCACTATGTTGTCAACAATGATCCTGGGGTTGACAAATATACAAAGGAGGGTCTGGAAGTTAATTCCGGGTTCTCACACCAAGCCCGAGACTAGGTCTGTGGCGGCCCCAGGCATGGTCCGGTTCTCGAATGAAGAGATCCGTCTCTGGCTGTTGGTGAAGACCCCCCACCGTCGACGATGTCCTCGGCGTTGAAGCTGGCGGGGTGTTCCCGCTGGGTTGGATCCAACAAAGAGCTCTCAACCTAGACGCGCGATGCCAGCGGAAGACTAAGGACGATGAACTACTGTTGGTGGACAAGATCCGCATCGATTTGATCACGAAGGGCTACGCTGAGTTCCGGGAGGAGTACGTGAGCCCTGACTCGGACCCGGACGAGGAATGCTACGAATCTGAGGAGGAGGTGACTTCTGTCCTCCGGGAGGAGTAAATGAAAAGGAACAATTGTATTCGTGCCCCTAGTTGGGTCATGCTCGACTGATTTGCCCCTGTTTTTTCAACAATTGTGGTTTTGCCCAGCTCACTTCACTCACCTTGTGTTTTTGCCCTTCCGGGGCGGTTCCGACCAATCACGGTTCGCCACGTGGCGACTGCTCACTGGTCGAAACCGCCCCGAAAGGGCAAAAACACAAGGCGAGTGAAGTGAGCTGGGCAAAACCGCAATTGTTGAAAAAATAGGGGCAAATCAGTCGAGCGTGACCCAACTAGGGGCACGAATACAAAAATCCCTAAATGAAAAGATGTTGTGCCGTTGTTCTGAGAAGATTTGGCTCAATGAATCCAACCAAGGGGGGCCGTTGTGTCAACCCTATTTGTTTGACTATCTATCTAAAAAGTTACTGGTACTATGTTGCCTATGTTTGCCACTGATCCAAACTAGCATTCCCTCAGTCCTATAATATAAGAGTGTTTTTTACACTATAAACGCTCTTATATTATGAGACTGAGGAGTAGTATCTGCTTTTACTCGTTGTTACTTCAAATGAATTATTCGTTTAAGCTTAATTCGTTTGTGCTAGTCTAAAAATACTAGACAGAAGAACGAGAGGCCGCCAAGGTCTTCAATCATTAATGCGCCATATATGTCCGATCGTCATAATAACTACTACTATGACGATCAAAACACGAAAAGGCACTCTAGCAGAGTTGTCATATGCGTCGTGCTCGTCATATATTGTGGAACTCACTTCAAAAATGGCTTGTACTCTTCAAATAGATTGTGGAGGCTTCATTTGGAGCTCGCTCCAAAGCAAACCGCACGCATGAAAATCCTCGCACCATGACCAAGTCTTCAAGAGTGATGCCACATCTACACGCACCACTGCATATAGATAATCATATACGAGGGGCTTATGTGATTGTCAACCACCCGACCATTAAATGGCAGACGCTCCCTCAGATTCTCATGGCTTCCCATCAGATAGCCGCCCCACCACATCACTATCGTCGAGCCTTCACGTCGCACTGGCTATAAAAGCCCGGCGGCGAGGCGTGCCCATTAACTTCTCCCTTCGCCGTTACAATACCACTGTGATGTTTCGACACGTACCGGCTAAACCTGCTCGTGGATGCCAATCTGCCAATGCAGACATCACACGAGGCGGTGCGATTTCTCCATGTGACGCACTAGTTGCACCAGCCGAAGCATCATCCTCCCATTGCGGCTGTAGGAGTGGCACCTCCCATGGCGGTGGCCGCATGGGATATGGCGCCTCGGGTGCCATCGTCCCCATCACCGTCATCTCATGGAAGTAGTCCCCATGGCGGCTCCTGTCGACGGAGTCCCTGCATTCGTGTCACGCCACTGGTATGACCCCAACACAAACTCAGAGGAAGAGTGTCGGTGTCAAAACCGGCGGATCTCGGGTAGGGGGTCCCGAACTGTGCGTCTAGGCCGGATGGTAACAGGAGACAAGGGACACAATATTTTACCCAGGTTCGGGCCCTCTTGATGGAGGTAAAACCCTACGTCCTGCTTGATTAATATTGATGATATGGGTAGTACAAGAGTAGATCTACCACGAGATCAAGGAGGCTAAACCCTAAAAGCTAGCCTATGGTATGATTGTTGTATGATGAAGTCGTTCTACGGACTAAACCCCTCCGGTTTATATAGACACCGGAGAGGGTTAGGGTTACACAAAGTCGGTTACAATGGTAGGAGATCTTGAATATCCGCATCGCCAAGCTTTCCTTCCACGCCAAGGAAAGTCCCATCCGGACACGGGACGGAGTCTTCAATCTTGTATCTTCATAGTCCTGGAGTTCGGCTGAAGGTATAGTCCGGCTACCCGGACACCCCCTAATCTAGGACTCCCTCAGTAGCCCCCGAACCAGGCTTCAATGACGACGAGTCCGGCGCACAGATTGTCTTCGGCATTGCAAGGCGGGTTCTCCTCCAAGTTCGTGTACCTGCTGAATAATGTCCGATTTCCGTAATGTAGCGCACCTTGGCTTCCACGCCCAATAATGGCCGTCTTCCACGTGTCAAACGAATGTGAAAAGTCGGGGTGTTTTTTCATTCACACCCCTAGCTGCATAAACGAGCCACCTATTTAATGGGATGGGGATTCAGATCCAAACCACACCTTCTCCTCTCCACGAGTAATCATCAGAGCGCCTCCAGCAAAGGTTCATTCCAACATGGCCAGCCGTCGCAGCTCCTCCTCTCGCCCTTCCAGTCCTAAACCTGGAGACTGGGAGAGGTGTTCCATCCCGCACAGCGAGCTAGTGTCGCTTCAGGCCAAGGGATTTCTCCCTCAGGCCTATATGGTCCCGGTCCGAGCCGGACTCGCCACCTATAATGGCGGAGAGCAAGCGGAGAGCACCCCCTGTCCCTCCAAAGGAGAGCGGGTGTGCCTCGTCCCTTATCTAGTAAGAGGACTTGGATTTCCAATCCATCCATTTCTCCGTGGGCTTCTGGAGTTCTACGGCCTCCAGCTGCACGATCTCACGCCCGCCTCTATATTGCATATCGCGGGCTTCGTCGCTCTTTGCGAGCTATTCTTGGGTGTTGAGGCTCATTTCACGTTGTGGAAGAGATTATTCTGTCTGGTGCCCCGCTCTCAAGAGGGGTCTATATATCAAGTGGGCGGAGCCGAAGTGTGGCGTATCGCCGGGACCGGATATCTATCCGAAACCCCAAAGAAGGCATTCGAGGACTGGCCTTCGGAATGGTTTTATATAGATGATGTCCTGCTACCGAACCCTATCCAGGTCGGTCTCCCCGAATTCAACAGTGCTCCCCTAAAGAAATGCCTAAGCTGGCGTCCGCGGAGCTCTCAAAGAGAAAGCGACAGGGACGTCCTTCACCTGATGGGCCGGATAAGACTATTGGCTCATTCCGGACTAACCATGATTGGATTCATGGCCGCATGCATTATGCGGGGGGTGCAGCCGCTTCAATATAGAGGCCACCCCATGTGGGATTTTAACGGGGAGGATGAAGCCACCCGCTACGGTCGTAAGGGGCCAGCCTCAGCTACCACTCTAGTAAAGATCTTATCCTCTTTGTACAAGGGAGAAGAGGAGGAATTCCTCCGCGTCAACCCGCGGGGAGGATTTAGTATGTACAACCCCCCGAGTTGGGTAAGTGAACAATTGTGCCTGCCCATCCGCTTTATATTCCCATGATTAAATATGTAGTCCAATGATTTCAACGCAGGAACTGCGTCAGGAAGTAAAGGATATAAACAGCCATCCCCCACAACCCGAGGATCCAGAACGGTCCCTCGATCCGGACTCCGAAGAGGATCCGGATATATCGGTGGAGTTGATTGACGGGGTGTTTCATCAGTTAAGCAAGGACAACATCTTGGTGGCCATTACGGCTGATTACCCAGGGTTAATCCCGGCCTCCCAGGTAACAGAGAGAAGAGTCTCATCCCTTTGAGAAGGAATCCATTCTCACGCATTTCAGTTTTCCTGACCGTGTTTTGCAGGGGAGGTTTCCAAGGCAGGAGGCCGAACCTGCGGCGGCTAGCCAACGAGGGGCCGCAGGGCCCCGTGGGGCAAAAAGGAATGTAGTCCGGACTGGGACGCCGGCGCAAAGGTATAGCACATCCTCTTTTTCCCTGGTGTTATTTCTTCAGGGCATATTAACGTTCGTGCTATCTTCAGGACGAAGAGACCTCGCCGGACTACATCCGGAGAGGTTTCCAACCGCGCCTCCACCAGCCAGGCTCCAACGCCTGGCCCGGAAGCGGGGGCGAACATGAGGCACGCACCGGACGCTCCTCCGACAGAGGATGCGGACAGGCTGTCTGCCACCAATTCCGAGGTGGAGAGTGCCATGAACCACAGGCATCGCCGGACAGTTCTTCACGACGCTTGCTTCTCCCGAGAGGCATTAGGTGCCTTCAATTCGGGAGATGCGTACCTCTGTGCCGCTCAAAATGGTTTAACCAGAGCCACGGAGCAATATGTAAAAGACATACGGGTAAGAAAATTTTGGTAAATATATATGTATATACCAGTAGCCCCCGAGACTTGAAACAGTTAGAGTAACTGGTTTAAGGATCATTTGTTATGCAGGTTCTTACAGAGAAGAATACCGTACTGTCCCAGGAGCTGAAAGAGTGCAAAGCCCAACTGGAGGCCGCACTAGCCACGGCAGGGGAGCCTAAAGAGACCCCCTCTGGTAAGATACACTTCGAAAGATTAATATCTTGTGAAGTGCGGCGTGGGTATGAATCTGCCAACTCATATTGCAGATGGCGCCGAACTGGCACTGGTAGAAAAAGGGCCTGTTGTCCCGGTTCGTAAGGGCCTTTAGTCCCGGTTCCTGAACCGGGATTAAAGTGTCGGTACTAATGCCCTGTCCCTTTAGTCCCGGTTCAATCCAGAACCGGGACTGATGGGCCTCCACGTGGCCTGTGCGCGGAGCCCAGGCAGGAGACCCTTTGGTCCCGGTTGGTGGCACCAACTGGGACCAATAGGCATCCACGCGTCAGCATTTCTGTGGCTGGGGTTTTTGTTTTTTTTGAAAGGGGGGGTTTGGGGGTTTTGAGGGGTTAATTTAGGTGTTTCATATATTGTGTTAGCTAGCTATAATTAATAGAGAGAAGTGTCCTCTCTTATGTCCGTGCTTGGTCGACGCTACGTACTATACATACGTATAGAGAGGACTAGACACGCTAGTTAGCTAGTAAGCAAACGAAGGAAACAGAAGATCGTCATGAACATATATGCATACAGAGAGAAGTGATATCGACCACCTCTCCTTCTCCAAGAGATTGGTCGAACAACAAGTTCTCGTATATCTATCCGACACTACCGGCTACATATATACAATAATTATCTCTTACAAATATAATCATACGGACTCATGGTCCACATAGTATTCTCCATCTTCAGCGATCACGTGGTCAAGAAAGAATGCCGCCAATTCCTCTTGAATTGCTCGCGTGCGAGCTGGTGCTAGGAGTTCATCCCGCTTCCGAAACATCTAATTTGAAGAAGGGGGTCAATACATATATATATGAATGAATGAAACTCAATACAAATGATGGTAATAAAATAAAATTGTGAATGTTGTTATTTACGTACTTCATATTGTTCGTCAGAGTACCCGCCCCGCTCACAGGTCGTGTGGCGGATGGACTCGCAGACGTAGTATCCACAGAAATCATTCCCTTGTTCCTGCCACAACCACTTTACAAGAAATAGAGGTCAATCAAACTGATAAGCAAGAATGCTAAATGGTATTGATGAAACTAGCGCTTGAATCACTAGGAGATGCGCGGAACATGCTACTATAGTACTTACTTTCGGGTGTCTAAATTCCAGCTCCTTCGGCAGTCCTGGAACTTTTCTGGTGAATTTTCTCCAAACCCTGCCGGACAAAGAAAACAATTACTTGATATCAGGAAATGAACAAAGTTGCTGATATGGTGGATAATGATCGATTTAACTTACTTCTTGAGGATTTCAGTCATGTCCGCATACTCCTGGGGATCTTTTCGTTTAGAGTCCAAGACGGTTACTACTCCCTGCTCAAGCCTAATCTCTAGGAGAATATAGTGGAAACTGCACACGCATGCATAACTCATCAATTACATTACTATAACCTGGACTAATATATAAGGGAAACCGAATATGCACAAGACAGTAACACTCACTTGAAGTTGTAAGGAAAGAGTATTATATCTTTGTTTTCATTTTTTTGAATGATCGTAGCAAGTTGGCCTCGGTATCTCCGGGACGATGTTGAACCTCAGTTGCATCTATGAGATATGTGTTAACGAACCCAATATCACCAATTTGTCTTTTCTTCAATTCGGCGATCTTCATTCTACATAATATAGTGAGGATAATTATAAATACATGCAATGAAAGAGATGAGCTATATAGAGAGACTTAATGACAAAAGTAGTAGTACTTACAGACAGTAGCAGGTGATCGTTGTTTTATCGAGGGCCAATTGATTGAAAAACTGATAAAACTCCTCAAATGGAATAGGCAACAGTTCAATTCCAATGAGGTCATGCTCCGGTTTAACTCTCGCATACAAAGTACTCCTCCCCCCAGACTCTCTACAGATTTTCAAGTACCAATCATGTAATCTTCGCATCATCGTTGTTAAAGATTTTTCATCTTTGATGAGAGGCTTCCCGTACTCGTATCTGTGTATCTGCACCTCCATGGGATCATAATGTACATCGTCGGGCAGGTAATCATCAACATTGCCATAACCGGGCACCATCCTCGGATCGACGATGTCGCTAGGCACCTTGAGGGGGGGGGGCACGATTGCTTCGCTTGTTCGCCGAGCTGGCCAATTTGTTTCCCAGCTGCTCGTCGTTCTTTTAGCCTTTGATCACTGACTGTACTTCCCGACCGCTCCGCTTCGGCCCATGTCTTTGCAATAATGCGCTCATAGTTGCCTTTCAGTGGAGACTTGGGTGGTTTTGCCAGGGCAGCCAGAGTGCGCTTCACTTTCACCGGATCTACCTTCTCCTCTGGAGGTGGATGTCTCTTTGCTCTCAACCCTTGAAACCAGTCATCCACTTCGGTTCGCGCGATCTCAGCGTTCTCCTCCGGGGTCCTCTCATATGGTAACTTCTCTGGAGTCTTCAGAGAAGGACCGAATCTGTATGTCCTCCCGCCTCTGGTTGTACTGCTGGACGTCGACCGAGCAGACGGAGCAGTTGTCTTCTTTACTTGCTTACGAGGCAGAGGAGAAGGACTACGATGCGCCGGAGCAGCTGGAGCGGCGGCAGGTCTCTTCCGCCCTTGCTGACGAGGCGGAGAAGGAGGAGGCTGGCTGCTCGGGCGCGTCGGCGCAGGCAGAGAAGGAGGCGGAGTGCCGCCACGCGCCAGAGAAGGAGTCGGCCGAGTTCCCTGATCGTCACTCGCCAGAGGAGGAGGCGGTGGAGGAGGCGGAGTGCCCTGACTCGCCGGAGGAGGAGGAGGAGGCGGAGGCGTCCAGTTCGGAAGGTTGATGAGCTCCTTCCGCCATAGGCATGGAGTCTTCAGAGCAGACCCCAGCCGAGTCTCCCCTTCACCGGTAGGGTGGTCAAGCTGGAGGTCCTCAAATCCCTCCGTTATTTCATCCACCATCACCCTAGCATATCTTTCTGGAATCGGCCGACAGTGAAAAGTTGCACCAGGTTCAGTAGGATAAACAGAGCCAACAACCGCCTTGACCTTCAAATTCATCCATTGCGTCATAAGGTGGCAATTTTGAGACTCTGTGATAGCATCCACGGGATAGCTGGCAGGAGCCATCAAGGCATGCTCCGGCTGAAGCAGCTCGGTGGAAGCCACGCTGCTTCTGCGCTGAGATGGCGGGGTAGCTTCGGGGGAGGCTTCGGCAGTACGTTTGCTGCGATTTGCTTATCGTTCCTCTATCGCTTCTACCCTTGCTTGCAGCGCCTGCATTTGGGTCTGCTGCACTTTTTTCCTCCTCTCATGGGATTTGTAACCGCCTGCGTCCGGAAACCCAACCTTCCACGGAATGGAGCCTGGCGTGCCTCGTGTCCGTCCAGGGTGCTCAGGATTCCCGAGGGCCATTGTGAGCTCGTCGTTCTCTCTGTCTGGAAAGAACTTCCCTTGCTGCGCTGCTTCGATATACTGCTTAAGCTTCCTAACTGGTATGTCCATTTGATCGTTCGTCCAAATGCACTTCCCTATTACAGGGTCCAAGGTTCCGCCAGCCTCGAAGAACCAAGTCCGGCAATGGTTTGGCCAGCTAATTGTCTCTGGATCGATCCCTTTATCAACCAGATCATTCTCAGTCTTGGCCCACTTAGGCTGGGCTACGAGGTAGCCACCTGACCCCGTGCGATGGTGAAGCATCTTTTTCGCAGCATTTTGCTTGTTTGTCGCCGACATCTTCTTACTCTTTTCCGATGTCTTGTGGGCCACAAATGTGGGCCAGTGATCTCTGATCTTCTCATATCTGCCCTTGAATTCTGGTGTCTCATTATTTTCGACAAACTTATTCAGCTCTTTCTTCCACCTCCTGAATAGTTCTGCCATCCTCTTAAGAACAAAGGACTTGATTAATTGCTCTTTAACTGGGTTCTCTGGATTATCCTCTGGCGGTAGGGTGAAATTTGACTTCAGCTTAGTCCAAAGATCATTTTTCTGCATATCATTGACATAAGACACCTCAGGGTCTTCTGTAGCCGGCTTAAACCATTGCTGGATGCTTATCGGGATCTTATCCCTAACCAGAACCCTGCACTGAGCAACAAATGCGCTCTTTGTCCGGAGGGGTTCAATCGGTTGGCCGTCGGGCGCGATTGCTATGATCTCAAACTTTTCATCCGAGCTCAACTTTTTCTTCGGGCTTCGTCTCTTTACCGAAGTTGTGCTCGATCCGAAGGGCTAGAAAAAAGAACAAAGACTTAATTAATATGTGTACATACCAAAACAATGAATGCATCAATCAGCTAGTCAGCACAGGCTTAACTAATATATATACCTGGCCGGACTCGGTTCGGTCACCGGAGCCGTCATCACGGTCTCCTTGCACCGGCATTGGGTCACCGGAGCCGTCCTCATGTTCTTCTTCTTGCACCGGCATTAGGTCACCGTAGCCAGCTTGTTCACCCTCTCCTTCCAGACCATCGGTGTCGTTGAGAAACAACGAGACGGCATCACTTCCTTCTGCGATTATGTCCCTCAACAACGCTTCTTTTGCTTCGTCTAGGGAGGTGTCCATAGTTTCTACAAATATTTACAACATGGCAATTATTATTCAAACATGACAGATGGATATATTAGTGCCAAACGTAGAACTAGCTACCTAATCATAGTAAGGAATCATATATATTAATTAGTGGCCTCGACCCCCCCCCACGTGTTGAAGCTATCGGGAGGGGGTATATATCGACAACGACGACACTACATCTATATGTCCCTCGACGACCCTCGTTCCCGATAAAAAAAGAGGAAGAAGAAGAAGAAAAAAAAGAGGAGAAGAAAGAATAGAGGAGAAGAACTCCTCTATTCTTTCTTCTCCTCTTTTTTTTCTTCTTCCTCTTCTTTTTTTATCCTATTCTTCCTCTCATGTTCGAGAGGATCGTCGAGGGGTCGGAAGGTTGCCTAGTGTCAAAGGATTCAACAAAACCATGTCTTCATCATTAGGCGAAAGTAACATGTGCATGATGGTACGAAGCTCTCCAAAGTTATTTTGGAACGGAGTCCCGGATAAGATAATTCGCTTTTTGGTACAAAGTTCAGCAACACCTTCCAAATATCGTTATTTGGTAGGCCTTTGCTGAAATTCATACAAAAAGGCAAATTATCCTATCCGGGACACCATTCCAAAATAACTTTGGAGGACTTCGTCATGCCCTGGTTACTTCCGGCTAATGATGAAGCCATGGATTTCTTCAATACTTTGACACTAGGAAACCTCTCTCGACCCCTCGGCGATCCTCGAACCCTCGACGACCCTGGAACCCTCGACCCCTAGACGACCCTGGAACCCTCGACCCTCGATCCCTAGACCCTATAGAACCCTCGAACCCTCGACCCTGAAACCCTCGACCCTTGACCCCTTAACGACCCTCGACCCTCTACCCTAGTTCCCGACCCTCGACCCCTCGGCGATCCTCGACACCCTCGTTCCCGATAAAAATTAAGAAGAAGAAGAAGAATAAGAAGAAGAAGAAGAAAGGAATAGCTAGAGGAGAAGATCGAAGAAAAAAAGAAGAAAAAT
>NC_057812.1:164634660-164635468 GCF_018294505.1 Triticum aestivum | reverse complement strand
CTCGACCCTCGACCCCTCGGCGATCCTCGACACCCTCGTTCCCGATAAAAATTAAGAATAAGAAGAAGAAGAAGAAGAAGAAGAAGAAGAAAGAGGAGAAGAAGAAAGGAATAGCTAGAGGAGAAGATCGAAGAAAAAAGAAGAAAAAAAAGAGGAGAAGAAGAAAGGAATAGTGGAGAATAAGAGAAAATAGAATATTCTATTTTCTCTTCCTCTCCACTATTCCTTTCTTCTTCTCCTCTTCTTTTTCTTCTTTTTCTTCTTCTTATTTATTTCTCCTCTTCTTTTCCGCTCCTCTTCTTTCTTTCTTTCCTCTTCTTATTTTCTTCTTTCCTATCCTTCTTTTTCTAAAATTGTAACTTTTGCATATATAAAACTTTTCTAAAATTGTAACTTTCCATATAAAACTTTTCTATCGGGAGGGGGTTATATCGACCCCCCCCCCTCGTGTTGAAGAAAACGAAGAAGAAATAAAAAGAGAAGAAGAAGAAAGGAATAGAGGAGAAGAAGAAAAAATATAATATTTTTCTATTTTTTTCTTCTTCTCCTCTTCCTTTTCTTCCTCTCCTCTTCTTCTCCTTTTTCCTCTTCTTATTTTCCTTTTTCCTCTCCTAAATATATAAAACTTTTCTAAAAATGAAAGTAACCTAAAATGTACTAAATCAGAGAACATATATAGATAATCCTTTTCTAAATATTTAAACCTAACTTTTGCATATATGAACATATATACACAGAGAACATAAAAACATATATACATTTTTATAAAAAAGAAAAATACAAAATACAAACATATATATGAAAAAAA
>NC_057812.1:164544707-164633483 GCF_018294505.1 Triticum aestivum | reverse complement strand
TTTGTTTTCTTTGTTGCTTTATTTTTTTTATTTTGTGATTAACTTTACTATAAAAATAGTTTTTTCCTGTTTTTTTGATTTGTTTTTTGCATTATTTATTTTCTTTTGTTTTTTGCTTTAATTTTTAATTCTGTTTGCTTTTAGGTTAGCAAAATTACAAACTTTCTGTTAGTGCCATTAGTTTTAGAAAAATTATAAACTTTCTGTTAGTGCCATTAGTTTTCAAATTTGAATAGTTAAAATTTGAATTCTTTGAAAATTGTTTGAATCACAAGTTTGTGATTAACTTACTAAAAAACTGAGAATAGATGCGCTTATAGAGAAAATTCAACCTAAATTCCTAGTAAATTTCTATGAATTTCAGAGAAATTCACTATGAATTTAGGTTAAACTGTTCTCTATTAGGGAATCTATTTTCACTTTGAGAGGAGCTCAACAAGGCAGAGAGGGAAGGGCTTATAAACTGGTGTGAGCCCCCTTCGGTTGGCGAGGTGGGACTAAACTCGGCCCGCAACGAGGACCAACCCTTTAGTCCCGGTTTGAAAGTTGGCATGGGCCAGGGACTAATGGTCATGGTATTACGAGGGCCGAACCATAAGACATGAAAGCATTTCAAATGAACTCTGAAAAAGTTGAAAGTTGGGATGGTATCATAATTTCACCCACATAGCATGTGCATGTACAAAACGGACAATGGTAGCATGTTCGTGTGTTACAAAGTTGCGGGAGAAAGTCTTCACTTTTTCTTCGCTTGTGTCATTTGCTTATTGCGCCGTAACCATGGATAATCTTCATTGTTTATCAGGATGCTTGGGTCAGCCTTGACATTGAAGGGAGGAATTTCATGAAACTTTTCATAATCTTCAGACATGTCTGTCTTGCCGTCCACTCCCAGGATGTCCCTTTTTCCTGAAAGAACTATGTGGCGCTTTGGCTCATCGTATGATGTATTCGCTTCCTTATCTTTTCTTTTTCTCGGTTTGGTAGACATGTCCTTCACATATATAACCTGTGCCACATCATTGGCTGGGACGAACGGTTCATCAGTGTACCCAAGATTTTTCAGATCCACTGTTGTCATTCCGTACTGTGGGTCTACCTGTACCCCACCGCCTAACAGATTGACCCATTTGCACTTAAACAAAGGGACCTTAAAATTAGGTCCATAGTCAAGTTCCCATATGTCCACTATGTAACCATAATATGTATCCTTTCCGCTCCCGATTGCTGCATCAAAGCGGACACCGATGTTTTGGTTGGTGCTCTTTTGATCTTGGGCGATCGTGTAAAATGTATTCCCATTTATCTCGTATCCTTTGTAAGTCAATACAGTCAAAGATGGTCCCCTGGACAACAAGTACAACTCATCACAAACAGTGTTTTCACCTCTGAGACGTGTTTCCAACCAACTGCTGAAAGTCCTGATGTGTTCACATGTAATCCAGTCGTCGCACTGCTCCGGGTGTTTGGAGCGCAGACTGTTCTTGTGTTCATCGACATACGGGGTCACCAAGGTAGAGTTCTGTAGAACTGTGTAGTGTGCTTGAGACCAAGAATATCCGTCCCTGCATATTATTGAGTCTCTTCCAAGAGTGCCTTTTCCAGTCAGTCTCCCCTCATACCGCGATTTAGGGAGACCTATCTTGTTAAGGCCAGGAATGAAGTCAACACAAAACCCGATAACATCCTCTGTTTGATGGCCCATGGAGATGCTTCCTTCTGGCCTAGCGCGATTATGGACATATTTCTTTAGGACTCCCATGAACCTCTCAAAGGGGAACATATTGTGTAGAAATACGGGCCCCAGGATGACAATCTCGTCGACTAGATGAACTAGGACGTGCGTCATGATATTGAAGAAGGATGGTGGGAACACCAGCTCGAAACTGACAAGACATTTCGCCACATCACTCCTTAGCCTTGGTACGATTTCTGGATCGATCACCTTCTGAGAGATTGCATTAAGGAATGCACATAGCTTCACAATGGCTAATCGGACGTTTTCCGGTAGAAGCCCCCTCAATGCAACCGGAAGCAGTTGCGTCATAATCACGTGGCAGTCATGAGACTTTAGGTTCTGAAACTTTTTCTCTGGCATATTTATTATTCCCTTTATATTCGACGAGAAGCCAGTCGTGACCTTCATACTGAGCAGGCATTCAAAGAAGATTTCTTTCTCTTCTTTCGTAAGAGCGTAGCTGGCAGGACCTTTATACTGCTTCGGAGGCATGCCGTCTTTTTCGTGCAAACGTTGCAGGTCCTCCCGTGCCTCAGGTGTATC
Source organism: Triticum aestivum (assembly GCF_018294505.1). NCBI lineage: Eukaryota > Viridiplantae > Streptophyta > Magnoliopsida > Poales > Poaceae > Triticum > Triticum aestivum. The sequence continues at coordinate 164,631,202 of NC_057812.1, read as the reverse complement.
TTTTGTCTTCCCATGCACGCCCAAGAAGCCTAGCAGGTTCACGCAAAGGTTCTTCGTCACGTGCATCACGTCGATTGAGGAGCGGACCTCTAGGTCTTTCCAGTAGGGTAGGTCCCAAAATATAGATTTCTTCTTCCACATGGGTGCGTGTCCCTCAGCGTCATTCGGAACAGCTAGTCCACCGGGACCCTTTCCAAAGATTACGTAGTGTAAATCATTGACCATAGCAAGCACGTGATCACCGGTGCGCATGGCGGGATTCTTCCGGTGATCTGCCTCGCCTTTGAAATGCTTGCCTTTCTTTCGACATTGATGGTTGGTCGGAAGAAATCGACGATGGCCCAGGTACACATTCTTCCTGCATTTGTCCAGGTATATACTTTCAGTGTCATCTAAATAGTGTGTGCATGCGTGGTATCCTTTGTTTGTCTGTCCTGAAAGGTTACTAAGAGCGGGCCAATCGTTGATGGTCACGTACAGCAATGCCTTAAGGTTAAATTCCTCCTGTATGTGCTCATCCCACGTATGTACACCGTTTTCATTCCACAGCTGTAAAAGTTCTTCAACTAATGGCCTTAGGTACACATCAATTTCGTTGCCGGGTTGCTTAGGGCCTTGGATGAGAACTGGCATCATAATGAACTTCCGCTTCATGCACATCCAAGGAGGAAGGTTATACATACATAGAGTCACGGGCCAGGTGCTGTGATTGTTGCTCTGCTCCCCGAAAGGATTAATGCCATTCGCGCTTAAAGCAAACCATACATTCCTTGGGTCCTTTGCAAACTCATCCCGGTACTTTCTCTCGATTTTTCTCCACTGCGACCCGTCAACGGGTGCTCTCAACTTCCCATCTTTCTTTCGGTTCTCACTGTGCCATCGCATCAACTTGGCATGCTCTTCGTTTTTGAACAGACGTTTCAACCGTGGTATTATAGGAGCATACCACATCACCTTCGCAGGAACCCTCTTCCTGGGGAGCTCGCCTCAACATCACCAGGGTCATCTCGTCTGATCTTATACCGCAATGCACCGCATACCGGGCATGCGTTCAGATCCTTGTATGCACCGCGGTAGAGGATGCAGTCATTAGGGCATGCATGTATCTTCTCCACCTCCAATCCTAGAGGGCATACGACCTTCTTTGCTGCGTATGTACTGTCGGGCAATTCGTTATCCTTTGGAAGCTTCTTCTTCAATATTTTCAGTAGCTTCTCAAATCCTTTGTCAGCCACAGCATTCTCTGCCTTCCACTGCAGCAATTCCAGTACGGTACCAAGCTTTGTGTTGCCATCTTCGCAATTGGGGTATAACCCTTTTTTGTGATCCTCTAACATGTGATCGAATTTCAGCTTCTCCTTTTGACTAATGCATTGCGTCCTTGCATCGACAATGACCCGGCAGAGATCATCATCATCGGGCACATCGTCTGGTTCCTCTTGATCTTCAGCAGCTTCACCCATTGCAGCATCATTGGGCACATCGTCTGGTTCCTCTTGATCTTCACCAGCTCCCCCCGTTGCAGCATCACCGTATTCAGGGGGCACATAGTTGTCATCGTAGTCTTCTTTTTCGCCGTCTTCCATCATAACCCCTATTTCTCCGTGCCTCGTCCAAACATTATAGTGTGGCATGAAACCCTTGTAAAGCAGGTGGGAGTGAAGGATTTTCCGGTTAGAGTAAGACCTCGTATTCCCACATTCAGTGCATGGACAACACATAAAACCATTCTGCTTGTTTGCCTAAACCGCATTGAGAAACTCATGCACGCCCTTAATGTACTCGTGGGTGTGTGTGTCACCGTACATCCATTGTTGGTTCATCTGCGTGCATTATATATAATTAAGTGTCCAAATTAATAGAAGTTCATCATCACATTAAAACCAAAGTGCATACATAGTTCTCATCTAACAACATATAGCTCTCCAAAGCATCTAATTAATTAAACCATACATTGAAACTATGTAAAACATTTCAATGCGAAAACAAATGCGATCATAATCGCAACCAAGGCAACAATTGATCCAATGGCATAATGATACCAAGCCTCGGTATGAATGGCATATTTTATAATCTTTCTAATCTTCAAGCGCATTGCATCCATCTTGATCTTGTGATCATCGATGACATCCGCAACATGCAACTCCAATATCATCTTCTCCTCCTCAATTTTTTTTATTTTTTCCTTCAACAAATTGTTTTCTTCAAATAAATTTAACCTCTCGACAATAGGGTCGGTTGGCATTTCCGATTCACATACATCCTAGATAAATAAAATCTATGCCACGTTGGTCGACATAATTTTCATAAACAATAAATGAACCAATAGTTATAAAGATAATATACATACCACATCCGAATCATAGACAGGACGAGGGCCGACGGGGGCGGATACCAAAACCATCGCACTATATAAGATGCAATAATAAATGTAAGAAAATGATACAAGTATCTATCTAAACATACAAGTAAGAATATTTTTCCTTTCAGAAAGAAGATAAGAACAAGAGGCTCACCACGGTGGTGTCGGTGATGAGATCGGCGCGGGTGATCGACGGTGGTGAAGACGGGGACGGGGCGTGACGGACCGCTAAATCTAGACAAATCTCGAGGAAAATGGAGCTTGGAGGTCGAGCTTCGAGAGGAGAAAGCTTAAGTAGTGTGGCTCGGGCATTCCATCGAACACCTCATGTGCATAGGAGGTGAGCTAGAGCACCACAAAGCCCTCTCCCCCTCGGCCAGAGAAAAACAGAGCACTGGGGTGCTCTGCTCGCGAGCGAGGGGTATATATAGGCACCTCATTGGTCCCGGTTGGTGACATGAGCCGGGACTAAAGGGAAGCCTTTGGTCCCGGTTCAAGCCACCAACCGGGACCAATGGTGGTGGGCCAGGAGCGAGGCCCATTGGTCCCGGTTCATCCCACCAACCGGGACCAAAAGGTCCAGATGAACCGGGACCAATGGCCCACGTGGCCTGGCCGGCCCCCTGGGCTCACGAACCGGGACCAATGCCCACATTGGTCCCGGTTCTAGACTGAACCGGGACTAATGGGCTGACCCGGCCTGGACCAAAGCCCTGTTTTCTACTAGTGTGGATCCGGAGAGGCAACAACTCTTACGCCGGCTAAAGGCTGGTGAGAGTATGTTGACAAGGGTGAGGCGGGAGAAGAATGAGCTTCAGGATGCCAACACCAAGCTGGACATTAAACTTAAAGATGTTCATGGCCAGCTATCGGACTCTACTAAGGAGAATCAGCGGCTTCGACGCGGCATATTAGTAAGTGCTTAAGCGAATCTTTGAAAGAAAAGAGTTCGGCGAGGAAGTCGACTAACAGAGTAATGTTTGTAGGTATGCTAACGGGTCGTCCTGCAGAGGAGATGCCCGGTTCTACGGGTGACCTTCTTCCCGAGCTCTCGCAACTGCACGAGCGAGCTCGGCAGGCGATGCGAGGCGTTGCCCAAGCCTTATGGCCTTCCCACTCCATGCCCGAGGGCCTTGGAGAGCTTTCGGAGAAGCTTAAGGGAGCTCGGCGGCACTTCCGGTTGTGGAAGATATCAGCCTACCGACAAGGCGCTAGGGAGGCCTGGGCCATGGTGAAGACGCGGTACGCGAAGTCTGACCCAAACCACATGGCCGAGGTCGGACCTGTGGGGCCTGACGGGAAGGAGATCCCTGTAAGCTTAGTGTACGGCCAAGTAGAATTGGCCGCAAAGTATTCCCAGCAGGACTGTAAGTTAGACAGCCTGTTAGATGGTATTGAAGAGGAATACAATCAGTCAGAGTGACTATGTAATTTTTAATTGACATGTGTAATGCCTTCTAGCCGGATTGTAGATCGTTTGTCATTGCCGACCTTTTCGCTTCAACCTCAGGACCTGACGGTCCGGAGTGTGTCCGAATACCCTACCGGTTATGTAAGAACCGGGATATGCATGGAGACCAGGCATAGGGGTCATTAGTGCTTTATCAGACAAGTGCCCAACTAGTTATGTTATATTACATGGTTAGTAAGAAACATCTTCCAGAGAGAATAGTTCTGTTAGGGGTTCCTTTCTCTGGGAGGCATGCGCTAAAGTGCATGTCCGGACTGCAAATGCAGGAAAATCATCTGGGGGCATGTACATAAATAAGTAAAAAAGGTCATCTTTTAGTTCACCGACCGAATATTCCCTTAAGAACGCTAGCTTTCGGCTTCACCCAGTCTGAGGTACACATCCGGCTGATCTGGCAGTAACAATCGCAGAGGTGCTCCCTTTACCACCTAGCCGAACAATCGGGAACGTAGGGGTAAGCACAGGAGCCAGGCAACCCAGCTTGGCCAAAACTTAAGTCATATTGATGCATATAATGGTGAAGAAAAGGTACATGCGGAAGTTTGACACATGTGGTGGGCGTGAAGCCCGTATAAATAAGCTTCTGTTAAAGAAGCCCCCAGGTTTAATGAGCGCGAGTAGCACTTCACTTGAGGAGCCTTTAAGGGCTATAAAAGAGAAGAGGGGAAGGAGAGAGATGTAAGACAGAAAATGTAAAAAATTAACAGAGGAAGGAGACAAACACAGAGTCCGGCGCTAGGCATAGAATCTTCGAAGACGGGCTGCATTCCATGGGTTCGGCTCGAGTCGGTTATCTGACGCATTTTGCAGGCGGTATGCTCCACCAGTCAGGACTTGGTCGATTATGAAGGGACCTTCCCACTTGGGCTTCAGCTTGTCCTTTTTCTTGTCCGGCAGGCATAGAACTAATTCGCCAATGTTGTAGCTTTTGGTCCGCACTTCTCTGCTTTGATATCTTCGAGCCTGCTGTTGATAGAATGCGGAACGGGCTTTTGCCACGTCGTGCTCCTCCTCTAAGGCGTCCAAACTGTCCTGCCGATCGAGCTCGGCCTCCCTTTCTTCGTACATGCGCACTCGAGGTGAGTCATGAATTATGTCGCAGGGCAAGACTGCCTCTGCGCCGTACACCATAAAAATGGTGTGTATCCGGTGGTGCGGTTCGGCGTGGTCTGCAGCCCCCAGAGTACGGAGTCGGGCTCCTCTACCCAGTGCATGTTAGATTCCTTGAGGGACCGCACTAATCTGGGTTTGATGCCGCTCATGATGAGACCATTTGCACGTTCGACCTGACCATTAGTTTGTGGGTGATAGACGGAAGCATAATCGAGCTTGATGCCCATGTTTTTGCACCAGAGTTTTACCTCATCGGCCGTGAAGTTCGTGCCATTATCGGTGATGATGCTGTGGGGGACGCCATAACGGTGTACGACCCCGGATATAAAGTCTATCACAGGTCCGGATTCAGCCGTCTTAACAGGCTTGGCTTCTATCCATTTGGTGAACTTATCCACCATGACCAGTAAGTATTTTTTCTTGTGGGTTCCGCCTTTAAGGGGTCCCACCATGTCAAGCCCCTAGACCGCAAAAGGCCAAGTGATGGGGATAGTTTGGAGGGCGGTGGGTGGCATATGGCTTTGGTTTGCAAAAAGCTGGCAATCGACGCATTTATGGACCAAGTCCTGAGCGTCCGCCCGGGCCGTCGGCCAATAAAAGCATGTACGGAAAGCCTTGCTTACAAGGGACCGGGCTGCGGCGTGATGGCCACCGAGTCCGGCATGAATTTCAGCCAGCAGGTTCTGCCCTTCCTCTTCGGAGGTGCACCTTTGAAGGACTCCGGTAGTGCTTTTCTTGTAAAGTTCTCCCTCATGGACTTTATAGGCTTTAGATCGCCGCACTATACAGCGTGCCTCGTTTTGGTCCTTTGGGAGTTCCTGCCTAGTAAGGTAGGCTAGGAATGGTTCTGTCCACGGGGCGATAACGGCCATTAGTACGTGGGCTGAGGTTGTTATTTCATTGGCAGAGCCTCCGATTATGCCAGATTGTTCGGTGTCGGACAGTGCGGTTGGATCCGGACTAATATTGCCATGTTCCCCTTCCCATACTACGGATGGCTTGAACAGCCTTTTCAGGAAGATGTTGGGGGGGGACCGCATCATGTTTTGCGCCGATGCGTGCCAGGACGTTTGCCGCCTGGTTGTTTTCTCGGGCTATATGGTGAAATTCGAGCCCTTCAAACCGAGCTGACATTTTGAGGACGGCGTTGCGGTAAGCTGCCATTTTTGGATCCTTGGCATCGAAGTCTCCATTTATTTGGGATATCGCGAGGTTCGAATCCCCGCGCACCTCTAGGCGTTGAATGCCCATGGATACTGCCATCCGGAGACCATGTAAAAGGGCCTCATATTCGGCTGCATTATTGGAGTCCGTGTACATAATCTGGAGTACATATTGAACTGTGTCTCCTGTGGGGGACGTCAAAACGACGCCGGCCCCTAGTCCGGCCAACATTTTGGAACCGTCGAAGTGCACGATCTAGTTTGAATATGTGCCGTACTCTTTAGAGAGTTCGGCCTCCGTCCATTCTGCGACGAAGTCGGCCAAAACTTGCGACTTGATAGCTCGCCATGGCCTATAAGTTATGTCGAACGGGAGGAGCTCGATGGCCCATTTTGCAATCCGGCCCGTTGCGTCACGGTTGTTTATAATATCATTGAGTGGTACTTCCGATGCTACTGTGATTGAACACTCTTGAAAGTAGTGTCGTAGCTTCCGGGATGCCATGAATACCGCATATGCAATCTTTTGATAATGTGGGTACCGTGATTTGCATGGAGTGAGGACAGTGGACACATAGTAAACCAGCTTTTAAAGGGGGAATTTGTGTCCGTCTGTTTCCCGCTCGACGACGAGTACTGCGCTGACAACTTGATGGGTTGCTGCAATGTATAATAGCATTGGTTCGCCGATGTTTGGCGCCGCCAGGACGGGGTTTGTTGCCAATATGGCTTTTATTTCCTCGAGTCCGGCCATGGCGGCATCCGTCCACTCGAAGTGTTCGGTGCGCCAAAGGAGGCGATAGAGGGGTAGCGCCTTTTCTCCCAACCGGGAGATAAAGCGGCTTAGAGCCGCCACGCATCCGGTTAATTTTTATATTTGTTTGAGGTCCTTTGGGATATCCAATTGTGACAAAGCTCGGATCTTGGCTGGATTTGCTTCGATTCCCCTACCAGATACAATGAAGCCCAAGAGCTTTCCGGCTGGAACGCCGAAAACGCATTTTTCCGGATTTAGCTTGATGTCATATGCTCGGAGGTTGTCAAATGTAAGCCTCAAGTTGTCTACTAGAGATTCGACATGTCTTATTTTTACGACCACATCATCCACGTATGCCTCTACTGTTTTGCCGATCTGGTTTGCCAGACATGTCTGAATCATGCGCCGGTGTTTTTGAGCCCGAAAAGCATTGTGTTGAAGCAGAATGGGCCGTATGGGGTGATGAATGCCGTTGCGGCTTGGTCTGACTCGGCCATCTTGATTTGATGGTAACCGGAGTATGCGTCGAGGAAGCACAATGAATCGTGTCCTGCAGTGGCGTCGATAATTTGATCGATGCGGGGGAGGGGGAAGGGATCCTTTGGGCAGGCCTTGTTGAGGTCTTTGAAGTCAACGCACATGCGCCAGGATTTGTCCTTCTTTGGTACCATCACCAAGTTTGCTAGTCAGTCCGGATGTTTTATATCTATGATGAATCCGGCCTCCAATAGTTTGGCTAGCTCCTCTCCCATTGCCTGTCTCTTGGGTTCAGAGAAACGCCGAAGGGCTTGTTTGACAGGTTTGAATCCTTTTAGGATATTTAAGCTGTGTTCGGCCAGCCTGCGTGGGATTCCTGGCATGTCCGAAGGGTGCCATGCAAAAATGTTCCAGTTCTCCCGTAGGAATTCTCGCAGTGCGGCGTCTACATCGGGGTTTAATTGTGCCCCGATGGAAGCTGTTTTATTGGGGTCCGTTGGATGGACCTGGAATTTGACTATTTCATCCGCTGGTTTAAAGGAGGTGGACTTGGATCTTTTGTCGAGTATCACATCGTCCCTGTTTACCGTGGAGCGCAGCGTAGTCAGTTCCTCAGCCGCTAGGGCTTCGGACAGTGCCTCAAGGGCCAGTGCGGCTGTCTTGTTTTCGGCGCAGAGTGCTATGTCCGGATCACTAGCGAGAGTGATGATTCTGTTCGGCCCGGGCATCTTGAGCTTCATGTACCCGTAATGGGGTATTGCTTGGAAGATTGTAAACGCTTCCCGCCCCAGCAGAGCGTGGTATCCGCTGCTGAACAGGGCCACTTGGAATGTGACCTCTTCGGACCTATAATTATCCGGCGTGCCGAACACCACATCCAGTGTGATTTTTCCTGTACAGCGTGCTTCCCGACTGGGGATTATTCCTCTGAAGGTTGTGCTGCTTTGCTCAATGCGGTTCCAGTCTATTTCCATTTTTTGAAGGGTTTCCTCATAAATGAGGTTCAATCCGCTGCCTCCATCCATGAGTACCTTGGTGAGGCGAAAGCCGTCCACTATAGGACTGAGTACCAATGCGGCTGGTGCTCGAGCTGTTCGAAATTTAGGTTCGTCGCTGGCATTAAAGGTAATAGCCGTGTCACTCCATGGGTTTATTGTTTCTACTTGATAGACTTCGCCGAAGCTGCGGAGTGTTCTTTTTCGCATTTTATTTGATGCGAAAGTCTCGAAGATTGTTAAGACTGTACCGGAGTCCCTGAGGTGGCTTTCTGCGGCCTCCGGAATTAGGAGATCTTCGCCCCTTTTGGCCACCTGCCGGAGTATCCAACATGCTCTAAGGCTATGAGTTAGTGTGGCGTCCTCTGTACTATGATTTTACAGGGTCCATTAAGCCATCCCTCCAGTACGGTTCCATGCCCTGTAGAGGGTTTTGGTTTTTTGGTTTTTAGCCCAGGTGTCTGATGATGATGCACCCTTTTATTTCGGACGAGGTTTCTATTCAGGGTCGGATTGTCCCAAAATTTAGTTTCGGTTTTCCGGGCGCTTTCCATCGCACAGTACTTTTGTACTATGGATGCCAAGTCAGCGAAGCGTGTGATATCACGACGACCTGTGGCGTTGAGGATTCCCTTGTCCGTGCAATTATTGCAGAAGATTGAGATTGCGTTTTCCTCGCGGCAGTCCTTTATCCTGTTCATAACCAGGAGGAACCTTGCCCAGTAATGATGTACTATTTCTTTGGGCTTTTGCCTGATTTGGGATAGATTGCTTATGTTCGGGCGGGTGGGTGGAATTAAATCCGGAACTTCACCCAATCTAAGACTCAGAGGCCAAGGAGTTTCCGAACTCTGAGGTTTGGATTCTTGGATGTTGTCCAGTGAATCTAGCCCGTTGCCTGATTCTAAGTTCAGGTCTTGAGTTACATCCTCCCCTCCGCGGGTATCCGGCTTGGAGGGATCTGGAATCCGGACGTAGCTAGTCCTTAAGATAGATGAAGAGTCGCCGCACTGTGCCTCTACTACGGCAACGTGATGGGTGACTTGGGGAGAATTAATTTCTCTTATATCGGGTTTAAGCCCAATCTGGTCATAATCCGTAGTGACCCCCAAGGCGGCGATGCGATCCAAGAGCTCGTTTACGAAAGAGATCTCTATTGGATCTAACTGCTCGACGAGTTCCGAGCTGACGTGAAGATTGCTTTTGATGACCCAAGAGGTCACCGTCGGCGCAACGGTCGAACAAGCGGTCATGAGAAAACTGCCTAGCCGGAGAGTTTGGCCGACAGCCAAGGCTCCCTTAGTAACAGCACCGTCTTTGAAGACAGGAAGAGGCATCCTTCCTGATTGCGACGACACAGAGGAACTCTCAATGAAAGCACCAATGTCGGTGTCAAAACCGACGGATCTCGGGTAGGGGGTTCCGAACTGTGCGTCTAAGGCCGATGGTAACAGAAGACAGGGGACATGATGTTTACCCAGACTCGGGCCCTCTCTATGGAAGTACTACCCTATGTCCTGCTTGATTGATATTGATGAATATGAGTATTACAAGAGTTGATCTACCACGAGATCGTAACGGCTAAACCCTAGAAGTCTAGCCTGTATGACTATAATAATGAGTACCTGTGGCGTTGTTCTCGTCGCCAATTGCATATCTAAAGAAAACTTATTTTATCCACACTATTCCTAAATTTGGTTATTAAGCTAAAACTTGTCACTTTCCAAGGGTTGATTCAAGAGCTTCCATAAGGGTTGATTCAATACATTTTTGTATCCTTTAAATTTTAGGTAATTGGTTAGAGATGCCCTGGGAAAAGCAAATTGCATAGTGGCGTTGAACTAGACGAAACATGCCAAGAACCAATTAATCCATCAACAAATAAACACATTTTGAGAATTTATGGGTATTTTAGACATGCTCGGCTTACATGTAAAACGAAAATTACTCAAGTCAAATCGCTAATCATAGCCGCAACTTCAATAGCCTATGGTTCAGGCAGTTATCGGAAAAAACAAACTTAAGGGGTAGGTGGGGGTTTGATATATGGGGAGCAATCGGGTCATAGAAAAGCTAAAATTAGTTATTACGACATCCACTGAACCCACTCCAACTCAACCTCTTATTAAACATTCCACAATGCGGAGACTGCCGCTCCGCTATGGGAGTTTGTTCTCCACTCTCAAAACTGCAAGGAAGAAGTAGAAAATTTGAAAGAAATACACTCTACACCGCCGCCTCTATATCTCAGCGCCAAGCTCCAACATCAAGGTGTGGTTCGACGCATCGCTTCCAGGGCCGCTGAATTGGATGGGACCTGCCATGACAAGAATGATGAGTTAGTTTATTTTTCTCGTAGATGTCAGTGGTTGCTGGCAATTTTCCTACTGCATACCAGGGCTGATGTATCGGTTCTTGCTGGCCCATTCATCTCGCAGCGAGGCAAACTTCTTAAATGGCGCAGCTGAAAAATGGCATTGCAAGAGATCAGGTTTTCGTACGAGTACATAAACCTCTTAGCTGTTAGTAACAGACTTGAAAGGTCTTCATACCATCAAGTTCCACCATAGCCTTCTTGATCACTGGCTTGTTCTTGCCTGGTTGCCAAGAATGAAAAGTTACAATTTGGCGCTAATAGTCCAAAATATGATTATTAGTAGTCCAAAATATGATTTAAATGGATTTCATTATCATATTTACTACTCCCTCCGTCCCATAATATAAGAAAGTTTTTGACATTAGTGTAGTATCAGGACGGAGTGAGTAACAGTAGGAAGAAATCGGCTGGAACATAATTGGGTCAAAAGAACAAGTCCGTATTTGGGTAACCTTCAGGTCAAAAGTAGAAAAAATGCCTTGAGAATGAGGTATTGTAGAAAATTACCATGCCTCCTCTCAACATCCATCAACGCAGTCAGTGCAGTTCCTCCAACAGTCCATTCTTCCACAGGAGCAGCCAGGTTACCAACCTGAGTCGGCAGAAAAAAAATAAGGACAAACTCAAACCACTTTAGTACATATAAAATAGTTTTAAAAAGTTACTCCAACATATTATGTTTTTTGTGAAATTTAATGTTCTATCCAATAATGAGTATGGCATGGGAACTGGAAGAGAACATATGACAATGTTCGCATGATGGAGAACTGGTCAGAAGTTAGGAGGTAAACAGAGTAAATATGACTCCGATGGTTAAGCAATGCCAAACATCTATCAAGTAGGAAAATATAGTGAGCATACCGACGAAATAAGTCCTGTCTTGCCAAATTGGAGAAGAGCACCAGCACCATAGCCTAATGCATAGCAATAGCTGGAATCAAAATTGGTAGGGAGGCCGCACCTTCCTTCATATCTGCAAAATTATGAAGCAAAAGTATGAGAGCATGTTTGTTAATTTGGAAAATGTGAAAATGCAACAATATATACTTACCCGAAGAAGTGAGACTGGCCTCTGAAATGTGCAGAGTACTTCCCCGCCGCTCTTCTCTTCTCCAATTCAGTTTCAACCATGGCAATAAGCATTTTCTCAGTTTCAATTTTCGCAACCTACAACAGAATTTCAGACCACAGTCAGCTAACTTTTTGATATAAATGGCCAATTTCAGAGAAATAAACAAAATTAAGGTGGTTCAACAAATTTCCCTGTTTTTACCTGAACATTGCCATGGGGATCTCTTTCAAGCAAAAGCTGCTCCTGAATGGTTTTGGGCAAGAAGTCAAACAACTCCCTAGATGCTGGTTCAAGCTTGCTTTTCCAAGCCCCTGCCTCGTCAACAACATCATGTGCCAAAATTTCATTCAATTCTGCAATGAGTTTTTGAATCTGGAGAAGAGAAAGAATGGTATCAGTAACGCAGTCGGCCACAGCATATAAAATTGGAGAAAGCACAAAAATTGTCAAACCTCTGGGATGAAATCAATCAGGCCTTCCGGTATTAGGACAACTCCATAGTTGTAACCAAGTTCTGCACGTTTGCAAACAACATCGGTAATGTAGTCTGTGACATTCTTGAGTGTTTCCTTCTTCTCAGCAACCTTCACGAATGAAGACATTAAGAAAATAAACAAAATGTGTCTTGTAGTTCTAGACACTTAATCTTAGAACATATAACATGTGCAACATATAAGGGTTAATGTTTGGTGTGAAAAGATAAAACTGGACTGTGAATTAACATAAATTATGTGTACATATGACTAGAAGAAGGCTGGAATGGGATAGTTTTATTTCAACTTCAGATGTACTTCATATATGAGTTCCTAACCTCTTCACCGATGAGTGCAACATTAGGGTGTGTCTGTAGAGCACACTCTAGTGTAATGTGAGAAGCAGCACGACCCATAAGCCTCACAACTGCATGACCATAGAGAGTACATGTTAGTGAGTGGATAAAGAAAAAAGATTAAAAAAATGTATCATGGATTATATATGTTTGCACTTGCAGACTGCAGTATGCCGAACAACAACTGCTATGAGAATGTTTGCATTATATGTATGCATGTATAGAAAAAATCAATAAAATTTAGAACATTTAACGAGTTCCTTCTCCTAAAGTAATCACTTAAGATTAAAAATAAATTTGCATAAGGTGTGGTTAGTATGTTGCAGAGGTTTGCTGGGCCCTTTTGTGAACACTAAGACCAAGAAACTACCTAAGAAATCTGCCAACTAACTTTTAATACTCTCTGCGTGTACTTAATAATTCAATTAATGAAGATCTGAATAGCACTCTGATACAGGAGTTATCTGCTGTAGCAAACAGTATTGGTGAAACCTTTTTGACTATTGGGCTCTTTGTTAAGTGTAAAGTACATGGTTCAGTATGCTGAAACAATGGGTGGACAAACTTACAGTGGTAATATTTGCCTGTTGAACGTGCATCAGTCATGACATTGCCAATCATTTCGGAGTATATCTGGAAGGAGCACAAACTCATGTCATGACATGACACTAAAAGCTTCATATGCATGAAATGTCCTGATTCCACATTAGACTAAGCGAATGATCTAAGCATCCAGATCTATGCTAGCCCGGTAGTTCACGAAGCGCAATAAATTCATTCGACAAACACTGAGCATGGGATGCAAAATCAGGAAGCATCGAGATATTTCGGTTTTCAGACCACTTAGTTCTAGGTCAACCCCCCTTCAACTGAAGATGACACAACCGATTCGTTCAAATGTTATCGTAGAAAGTAGTTTACTGATTGAGTGATTTCTGATTTAGTCAATGCTCTTTCACTATTTTACTCATGCCCCCAAGATGTTAAGAATAGTATGTGCTTGACATTTAGTCATTTATATCTTCCCATTCTCCAAATAGTCAACGCAGTGTGCTTTATATCTAATCCATACATACTTTATCACCGTATCGGTGCAATATGAGTGTTTCCGTACAAGCTAAATCCCTGCAAACTAGACTACGCTAGCAGACAACTAGGGAATTGATGCCTAAGGGCAAAAACCCAATACCTTGCAAGCAGTGTCGAATCCAAAGCTTGTTGGGACCTCCTTGCATTTCAGATCTCCATCAATAGTCTTTGGGCAACCAATAACGCGAGTCTTCAAGTTCCTTCCCCTGGGATGCAAAAAACATGACTTAGAATCATATTTATTAACATGTCAAGTAGCAGATGTTCCATTTCATATCACAAGATGCAATCTTTGCCCTTATTTATCACACAGCTTCTCTCCTGCATTTATATGTACTACTCTCACAAACAAATACTTAATATGTTTCCAGTGTATTCAAGTATAATAGGTACCATTGTTATTTGCTCTTATATGTCTCTTGGTTTTATAAGCTTCTTAATCTTTGTGGCCACTCAGAATATGGCTTACAATTTACAGAAGGCGGGAGTAACTGTCAATATGGCACAGAAAGGGTGCAATCTTGATTGAGCATTTACTTGTGATAAAATAATTCCAAGACAGAATACATAAATAATCTAAATTAGAAGCTACACCATTGTAGAACGAAAATAAAAGGATTTAACATTGTAAAGCTTCAGATATTAACAGCAAACAAAAAGTCCTTTAGGTGAGCAAAAGAGTGAGTTGTCTTTTTAGCAGCCAACCTGAAGTATTCACCGAGGAGGCATGCGTTAGTGTTTGAATCATCACCACCAATGACAACAAGTCCATCCAAATCAAGTCTGTTGACTGTGTCTTCAGCTTGCTGGAACTGCAAAAATATCAAACAGAGTTACAAATAAAGATAAAACTAGTGAAGTACTAGTTAGTCAACGCAGCACCAAATCCAGAAAGGGGATGGAAAGATCCAGCATGCATTTGCGTATAGGCACTCAAAAGACACACCTGCTCTGGTGTTTCAATCTTGTCCCTTCCACTGCAGATCATATCAAACCCGCCCTATTGAAAAGGTTATACATACTTCATTATAATGCATCATCAGAATAATAACACAAACAGCGTTAAGGGGTCTTATAATCCACAGTAAATTCCACCTAGCATCAGAATAATTCAGATGATAGGTGTATCAGATATCTTATCATCCTCACCTAAACCTTAGCTAGGTAGGAAGGTTTGCATAAAAGTCATGACACTTCGAAATTTCTATAAGCGTGCTCAGTAAAGGTTATGCCGCCATACCTGGTTTCTGTAGGGGTACACGAAATCAGTAGTCAGCTCGACGTACTTGCCCTTCATGACACCAGCCGGGCCTCCCTTGAATCCATACATGGTGCTGCCTTTGGCACGCTCCTGCAGGTAATCTGAACCAACAGAAACCATGACAAGTCAACGACAAGAAAATTTCAGGAAAAGCATAGCACAATCTAGCAAGATCTACAATTGTGCAAGTAAAGTGTCGAAACTGACTGAAAATATCAAAGTTAACTAAAAAATATCATAGTCCTCCTCGGATCTTCCACCAAGACCGGCACAGTGGCACTAACATCACTCTGATTTAATTTAATTATACAGTGCAAATTTCAATTCCAGTTGGTCTCAGCTAGTGGGCTCATACGGATTCCATCACGCGAACATACAGATGGAGAACAGTCGCACTCACCAAAGATGCCGCAGATCACATTGTGGCCGCCTGGCGCCTGGCCACCGGAGAGCACGACGCCGATCTTGAGCGGCTTCGTCTCGACCGGCTCGGCGGACGGCACCACGGCGGCCGACGGCTGGCCGTACAGGCAGGGGAACAGCTTGGCGATCTCATCTGCGACAGATCGAATCACAGCCGTCAAATCCAAATTCAAAATCCACACAGCCCGCGATCGGCAGGCCGAGATCCGAGAGCGACGCGTATCCCAGGGAAGAGGGCGCCCATTACTCACCGGGGCTTCCGGCGGCGGTGCTGGCGGGCCCGTCGGCGAGGGTGAAGTGGGAGCGGAGGACGGAGGGGAGGGGCAGCGCGTGCGCGATGCGGCTCGTCTGCACCTCGCTGTAGACGGACGCGAGGCGCCCGGGCACGGGCGCCGCGCCCCCGTTGGAGGCCACCGCCGCAGCCGCCATGCGATGGGATGCGATGCGATGCGCCGGTGAGGTGGCGTTGGTGGGGGTGGTGGCGAGATTTGGAGGAATATGCTGTGGGCGGAGGGAGGGAGGGAGCGGTCAGTTGGGTGGGTCGTGTCGCCGCGGGGTTTTATGATGCGATCGATCGGTCTCGTGCTCCTTTTGCGGGTGAGCCCCTGGGTTCGTGGCCGCCTGACCTAAATTTAGCACACGGTATTGGAGTGCTTTCCAAGAAGAACTCTCGCCATCAAAAGGACCCTTTAAGGTTTGCCAGGATTCTGAATATGTATGCTGTATATGGGTAGGGTAACGTAGGATTTGCATGTCATGTTTTATTAAACCTACATGCAGAAATTAGTCATCAGTTCTGTTAAAACACATCTAGATGTGTCATAAGTATTACACGTCTAAGTGATATTTCATTGATCTTACATGAAGATTATTTTTCTTTTTTTCCTTTTTATGCTTGATTAAGTCACTTAGATGTGTAACAACGATGGCACATCTAGATGTGTCAGAGACATATCCATTAATCATCTCAAGCAAAAACATACAGAAATTAATAAAAAAAGGGTTAAAAGAAACCCCGTGATATGCAATTTGTCGACGTTAAAACAAAAGAAAATCCTATGATTTTAGACTCATTGTGAAATTTACTTTCTAGTTGCACGAAAAGTAGAATTCCCACCGTTTTTTTACAAATAGATCAAGTTTTCTAGGGGAGGTTGGGTAATTTGTACAATGACCTACTATATATAATCCAACATGCGGAACGGAATGCCATTGAAGAACTCTCACACATCCAACTACAAAATGAAAACTCTCCCATGCGCGCGTGCATGCACACACACCTGTGTATTATGAAACTAGTGACTTCATGAGCAAGTCTTCGCATTTTCACCATTTTATCATCTTCGCGCCACCGCATCATGCCAACGTCCCCAAATTTAATTCAATGAAAAGAGACATGCCCGAACACACCTATGAGAAGTTACAATGCACTTCTATCATTAGTCATGTAACAACCGCTGCATCATGTTGATTTTGATCTAGTCAACCAAGGTAGGTTCCCACCTCGCGACGTTTGTACCTTGCTCGACTCCAATATTTGAAGCACCCGCACATAGCAAAACAAACATCCATATTTTTGTTTACACATCCCCATTGGTAGCACTATGAGCAAAACATTCAACAAGAGAAGGGAACTAATTGTCTAAACCATAATCCTAAAACGCACCGGTCTTTACGGGCATTTCACAGACTCCTTCCAACTAATCTTTCTCTCCCTCCCCTCCCCTGAATTTCAGCAGGGGTGGGCCCCATCCTCCCCCAATCTTTAATCCTGTTGATCCATGATCAGTTGGTCTGTTAAACCCGTAAGGTAATCCTCGTTTCTCTAGCATTACCCTTGTCCAAAATATATGTCGTCACAAGTAGGGGATTTATCATCTCTAGATATGAGATCATTTCGAAGGATCCACACACCCAACAAAGAAACAAGAATGTATTACCATAGAAAAGACTTACAATGCATAGAAGATCCAATATGATCCAAAAGATTGTAGCTAAACTGAGTTAGCTAATGGAAATTCGACGTCATACGTACACGTACTAAGAACACGCAATTGTGCTTGTAACGAATAAAGTATATGAAACTTCAGACTTGGTAGAGAAAGGTTATTTGTCTTCATGAAGTCATGAGCTGTGGTTTACTCTCTTTTTTCTTAGTAAGTTGTGTTTGGTTGGGCTGGAGATTCTGAAAAAGTTATTGTGAGATGTGAGCTGTGAGAAAGCTGCTGTAAGCTTCCAACTATGGAAAAACTGAAAGTTGTTTGGTTGAAACAACTGTGAAATTGTGGATTTGATAGGCATTGTCTGTAAACGTAGATGGCAAATATCAATGAAATGCCTCACATTTGCATCATCGAATACTGCCTTCTCACACATACTTCAATCAAGCAACAAAATGCAATTACTTCAGTCATCACAACAACACAATGTACACTAATTGATAAGCACTCAAGCAAACATCCACAACACCATGCTATCCCTTTCATTACACAAGTCATCACATTGCAACTCCGTTCGGCGCGACACCTATTCCATGGCCTCCGTGTCAACCTTCGCCATCGGTTCCACCGTCGACGTCGAGCTTTCAATACACAGGAAGTAATCATCATATTTTCCATACACAACATGCACTCAAAACATATACTTGTTGTACCATGCACTAACCAACTGTTATCAATCAATATACATTAGCTTACACACTAATCAATGTAGAAGTATAGTAAGAACAGGAAGGATGGGAGGGAGTACTTCTGCTACCTTGCAGCGTCACGCAGGTCGCCGGCTTTGCGTCGGTCATCGGTGTCGCGTGGTGGCGCAGCTGGGCGGGAGGAGCTGGTCGACGGGGGAAGCTGGGCGGGAGGGAAATGGAGGCGGAGGCGGAGGCGGAGGGTCAGCTCGGCGTGAGCCGCCGGGGGGCGGCAAGCGGCGCCAATGGCTGTGGCGGCTAGGAACCCTAACCGTCGGGGTCAGGAGCATGCATAACCGGATGGGCCGGTGCAAATTTCCCTATTCGTCGGCCTTATCTGATCGAATCGTTTTTTTACTTGGGAGTGACATTGGTGGGAAAATAGCACGCAACATCAAGGGGACGACTAAAAGTTTAGAAGTTGGAAAATTTGGGGTTGGGCCAGCTGCTAGTTTTACGCTACGATGAAGTGGTGGCTTCTACAATTTCAGCTTCCAAAAAAAACCTTTGGTTAACTTTTAGCTTTGAAAAGCTAGAAGTTGGCTGCAAAAGTCTAACCAAACACAGGCTAAGTTTTACTGGTTTTTTCTGTGTTGCATTTAAACGGTCGTTAAATTTATATTTGTGAGAACCGACACAGTTCATATTTGAATCGATCGATTTTCTTTAATAGTCATCCATTTTGTTTTTCCAACCGACAAGCACTGGACAGAAACCAATTGAATGCATCTTAAAAGATGCGAATATTTGATACTATATCCATTAGGGCATCTTCAATGGCAATCGGCAAATTGTTGGGGAACGTAGTAATTCAAAAAAATTCCTACGATCACGTAAGATCTATCTAGGAGATGCATAGCAACGAGAGGGGAGAGTGTGTCCACCCACCCTCGTAGACCGAAAGAGGAAGCGTTTAGTAACGCGGTTGATGTAGTCGAACGTCTTCACGATCCAACCGATTCAAGTACCAAACGTACGGCACCTCCGCGTTCAGCACACGTTCAGCACGATGACGTCCCTCGAGCTCTTGATCCAGTAGAGGGTCGATGGAGAGTTCCGTCAGCACGACGGCGTGGCGACGGTGATGATGAAGTTACCGGCGCAGGGCTTCGCCTAACCACTACGACGATATGACCGAGGTTGTTAAAGTTTAAGGAAATATGCCCTAGAGGCAATAATAAAGTTGTTATTTATATTTCCTTATATCATGATAAATGTTTTTTAATCATACTAGAATTGTATTAAACGAAAACTTAGTACATGTGTGAATACATAGACAAACAGCGTGTCCCTAGTATGCCTCTACTTGACTAGCTCGTTAATCAAATATGGTTAAGTTTTCTAGCCATGGACATGTGTTTTCATTTGATGAATGGGATCACATCATTAGAGAATGATGTGATGGACTAGACCCATCCGTTAGCTTAGCACTATGATCGTTTAGTTTATTGCTATTGCTTTCTTCATGACTTATACATGTTCCTAAGACTATGAGATTATGCAACTCCCAAATACCGGAGGAACACCTTGTATGCTGCTACCTCTTGAGCATGCATTGATTTTCCCTTGAAGAGAAAAGGGTGATGCAGTAAAGTACCGTAAGTATTTCCCTCAGTTTTTGAGAACCAAGGTATCAATCCAGTAAGAGACTACACGCAAGTCCCTCGTACCTGCACAAACAAACAAGAACCTCGCAACCAACGCGATAAAGGGGTTGACAATCCCTTCACAGTCACTTACGAAAAGTGAGATCTGATAGAGATAATAAGATAAATATTTTTGGTATTTTTGTTGTATAGATTGGAAAATAAAGATTGCAAATAAACGGCGATATAAATAGCTTGTTGACGGGAGAATAATATAATGAAGAATAGACCCGGGGGCCATAGGTTTCACTTGTGGCTTCTCTCAAGATAGCAAATTCTATGGTGGGTGAACAAATTACTGTCGAGCAATTGATAGAAAAGCGCATAGTTATGAGAATATCTAGGCATGATCATGTATATAGGCATCACGTCCGTGACAAGTAGACCGAAATGATTGTGCATCTATTACTATTACTCCACACATCGACCGCTATCCGGCATGCATCTAGAGTATTAAGTTCATAAGAACAGAGTAACGCATTAGGCAAGATGACATGATGTAGAGGGATAAATTCAAGCAATATGATATAAACCCCATCTTTTTATCCACGATGGCAACAATACAATACATGCCTTGCTACCCCTGCTGTCACTGGGAAAAGACACTGCAAAATTGAACCCAAAGCTAAGCACTTCTCCCATTGCAAGGAAGATCAATCTAGTAGGCCAAACCAAATTGATAATTCGAAGAGACTTGCAAAGACATTTAAATCATGCATAAAAGATTTCAGAAAAGAATCAAATATTGTTCATAGATAATCTTGATCATAAATCCACAATTCATCGGATCTCGACAAACACACCGCAAAAAGAATTACATCGAATAGATCTCCAAGAGAATCAAGGAGAACTTTGTATTGAGATCCAAAGAGAGAGAAGAAGCCATCTAGCTAATAACTATGGACCCGAAGGTCTGTGGTAAACTACTCACACATCATCGGAGAGGCTATGGTGTTGATGTAGAAGCCCTCCGTGATCGATTCCCCCTCTGGCGGAGCGCCAAAAAGGCCCCAAGATGGGATCTCACGGGTACAGAAGGTTGCGGCGATGGAAATAGGGTTTTGTGGTGCTCCTGGATGTTTTCGGGGTATATGGGTATATATAGGAGGAAGAAGTACGTCGGTGGAGCTACGAGGAGCCCACAAGGGTGGGAGCGCGCCTACCCTCCCTAGGCGCGCCCTCCTGCCTCGTGGCCTCCTTGCTTCTTTCTTTACATCCACTCCAAGTCTCCTGGATCACGTTTGTTCCAAAAATAATTCTCCTGAAGGTTTCATTCCGTCTGGATTCCGTTTGATATTCCTTTTCTGCGAAACACTGAAATAGGCAAAAAAACAGCAATTTGCACTGGGCCTTTGATTAATAGGTTAGTCCCAAAAATAATATAGAAGGTATATTAAAGCCCATTAAGCATCCAAAACAGATAATATAATAGCATGGAACAATCAAAAATTATAGATACATTGGAGACGTATCAAGCATCCCCAAGCTTAATTCCTGCTCATCCCCGAGTAGGTAAATGATAAAAATAGAATTTTTGATGTGGAATGCTACCTAGCATAATTCTTAATGTAATTTTATTTATTGTGGCATGAATGTTCAGATCCGAAAGATTCAAGACAAAAGTTTAATATTGACATAAAAATAATGATACTTCAAGCATAGTAACAAAGCAATCATGTCTTCTCAAAATAGCATGGCCAAAGAAAGTTATCCCTACAAAATCATATAGTCTGAATATGCTCTATCTTCACCACATAAAATATTTAAATCATGCACAACCCCGATGAAAAGCCAAGCAACTGTGTCATACTTTTTATGTTCTCAAAATTTTTCAATCCTCACGCAATACATGAGCGTGAGCCATGGATATAGCACTATAGGTGGAATAGAATGGTGGTTGTGGAGAAGACAAAAATGAGAAGATAGTCTCACACCAACTAGGTGTATCAATGGGCTACGGATATGCCCATCAATAGATATCAATGTGAGTGAGTAGAGATTGCTATGCAACGGATGCACTAGAGCTATAAGTGTATGAAAGCTCAACAAAAGAACTAAGTGGGTGTGCATCTAACTCGCTTGCTCACGAAGACCTGGGGCATTTTGAGGAAGCCCATCATTGGAATATACAAGCCAAGTTCTATAATGTGAAATTCCCACTAGTATATAAAAGTGACAACATAGGAGATTCTCTATCATGAAGATCATGGTGCTACTTTGAAGCACAAGTGTGGTAAAATGATAGTAGCATTGTCCCTTCTCTCTTTTTCTCTCATTATTTTTCTTTTTCTTTTTTATAGAATCCGTCCGGAGTCTCATCCCGACTTGTGTGGGAATCATAGTCTACATCATCCTTTCCTCACTTGGGACAATGCTCTAATAATTATGATCATCACACTTTTATTTACTTACAACTCGATACTAGAACAAAATATGACTCTATGTGAATGCCTCCGGTGGTGTACCGGGATGTGCAATGAGTCAAGAGTGACATGTATGAAAGAATTATCAAGGTGTCTTTGCCACAAATACAATTTCAACTACATGATCATGCAAAGCAATATGACAATGATGAAGCGTGTCATAACAAACGGAACGCTGGTAAGTTGCATGGCAATATATCTCGAAATGGCTATGGAAATGTCATAATAGGTAGGTATGGTGGATGTTTTGAGGAAGGTATATGGTGGGTGTATGGTACCGGTGAAAGTTGTGCGGTACTAGAGAGGCTAGCAATGGTGGAAGGGTGAGAGTGCGTATAATCCATGGACTCAACATTAGTCATAAGAACTCACATACTTATTGCAAAAATCTATTAGTTATCAAAACAAAGTACTACATGCATGATCCTAGGGGGATAGATTGGTAGGAAAAGACCATCGCTCGTCCCCGACCGCCACTCATAAGGAAGACAATCAATAAATAAATTATGCTCCAACTTCATCACATAACGGTTCACCATACGTGCATGCTACGGGGATCACAAACTTTAGAACAAGTATTTCTAAAATTCACAACTACTCAACTAGCATGACTCTAATATCACCATCTTCATATCTCAAAACAATCATCAAGTATCAAACTTCTCATAGTATTCAATGCACTTTTTATGATAGTTTTTTATTATACCCATCTCGGATGCCTATCATAATAGGACTAATTTTATAGCCAAAGCAAATTACCATGCTGTTCTAAAAGACTCTAAAATTGATATAAGTGAAGCATGAGAGATCAATAATTTCTATAAAATAAAACCACCACCATGCTCTTAAAGATATAAGTGAAGCATTAGAGCAAAATTTTCTAGCTCAAAAGATATAAGTGAAGCACATACAGTATTCTAATAAATTCCGATTCATGTGTGTCTCTCCAAAAGGTGTGTACATCAAGGATGATTGTGGTAAACTAAAAAGCACAGACTCAAATCATACAAGACGCTCCAAGCAAAACACATATCATGGGGTGAATAAAAATATAGCCTCAAATAAAGTTACCGATAGACGAAGATGAAAGAGAGGCATCCCCAAGCTTAGGATTTTGGTTGTCCTTGAATTTTACCTTGGGGTGCCTTGGGAATCCCCAAGCTTAGGCCCTTGCCACTCTTTATTCCAAAATCCATCAAATCCTTACCCAAAACTTAAAAACTTCACAACACAAAACTCAACAGAAAATCTCATGAGCTCCGTTAGTATAAGAAAACAAACCACCACTTCAAGGTACTGTAATTAACTCATTCTTTATTTATATTGGTGTTAAATCTACTGTATTCCAACTTCTCTATGGTTCATACCCCCCGATACTAGCCATAGATTCATCAAAATAAGCAAACAACACACGAAAAAACAGAATCTGTCAAAAACAGAACAGTCTGTAGTAATCTGTAGGTTACAAATACTTCTGTAACCCCAAAAATTCTGAAATAAATTGGTGGACGTGAGGAATTTGTCTATTAATCATCTTCAAAAATAATCAACCTAATTGCACTCTCCAGTAAAAAATGGCAGCAAATCTCGTGAGCGCTAAAGTTTCTGTTTTTTACAGTAAGATCGCAAAGACTTCTCCGAAGTCTTCCCAAAGGTTCTACTTGGCACAAACACTAATTAAAAACATAAAACCACATCTAAACATAATATAGATGAATTATTTAATACTAAAAAGGAACAAAAAAACAAGAAACAAAAATAAAATTGGGTTGCCTCCCAACAAGCGCTATCGTTTAACGCCCCTAGCTAGGCATTGATAATTTCAATGATGCTCACATGAAAGAATTGAAGCACAAAGAGAGCATCATGAAACACGTGACAAACTCATCTAAGTCTAACATACTTCCTATGCATAGGCATTTTATAGGCAAACAAATTATCAAGACAAGAAAAAACCACCATATGCATGGAAGAAGAAAGAAACAATAGCAATCTCAACCTAACGAGCGGTAATTTTGTAACATGAAAATTTCTACAATCATATTTTCCTCTCTCATAATAATTACATGTAGGATTATAATAAAATTCAACAATATAGCTATCACATAACATATTCTCAACATGATCCACATGCATGTGAAGTTGAAACTCTTCCAAAATAGTGGGATTAATATTAACTAAAGTCATGACCTCTCCAAACCCACTTTTATCAGAAAATTCATAAGATTGAATATTATCCAAATATGTGGGATCTAAAGTTGACACTCTTCCAAACCCACTTTCAATATTGCAAACATTATTATCAATCTTATATTCATCATGGGGCTTAAATAAATTTTCAAGATCATAAGAAGAATCACCCCAATCATGATCATTGCAACAAGTAGTGGACATAGAAAAACTAGCATCCCCAAGCTTGAGGTTTTGCATATCATTAACACAATTGACATTAAGAGAATTTATAATAACATCATTACAATCATGCTTTTCATCGAAGGAACTATCAAGTATGGGTGCAATAGCAACGATCTCATGTTTAACATAAGGAACTATAGCAAATTCATCTTCATAAATACTGGCATCATGGCCACAAGAATAGCAATCATCATGTTCATCAAGGGATATTTCAATCAACTCATTGGAATCATAATTATCTATAGATTCATGCATATCATTATTTTCTTCCAAAGCAGTGGTCATTCTTTCAATAAATTCTTTGACATAGACATTAGGAGCATAGTTTTCATAGCAATATTTAAGTATGTCAAGATTTTTAGATTCGTAGATAGTAATATCAGACTTTTCAATCAAAGAAGCAACTTCATAAGCACCCTTAAAAGCAACAAATTCTTCAGTTTGTTTGATATCGTAGTAACTATAAACACCCTTTGCATAAGAAGATAATATTTCATTATCATTAAACTCACATAGGTAGGGGAGGTGTTTTTTAGGGTTCTTAGAGCAACAAGTAAAATCATAAATTTCACAAAGATTCCAAGCATAACACATCAATCTGTTTATTTGATCCCATAAGAGTCTCACTTTTCAGACAAACAGTGACGCACAAAA
The DNA here is from genome assembly GCF_018294505.1 of Triticum aestivum. Taxonomy (NCBI): domain Eukaryota; kingdom Viridiplantae; phylum Streptophyta; class Magnoliopsida; order Poales; family Poaceae; genus Triticum; species Triticum aestivum. The sequence continues at coordinate 164,605,989 of NC_057812.1, read as the reverse complement.
TGAGCATGCTCATCTAAAGATTTCCCATCAACCAGGCTAGTTGGGGTTTCAGCACAAGCGCAAAGGGGTCGAAGATGATCCAAGTAGAACACTTTAAGTGGATCCATATCAATAGATTTTTAGCAAGTAAAGATGCAAGCAAATGGAAGGCACATGGAAACACAAACAAATATACATACGGGAAGAAGGCAAAGAAAAGGCAAAGGTTTTCGAAAATTGTTTTAGAAGTGGGGGAGAGGGAAACGAGAGGCAAATGGCAAATAATGTAATGCGAGGGATAAGAGTTTGTGATGGGTACTTGGTATGTCTTGACTTGTGCGTAGATCTCCCCGGCAACGGCGCCAGAAATTGCACGTTGGCAGGAGATCAAATCTTGACTTGACTTGGCGTGAGCCTCCCCGGCAACGACGCCAGAAATCCTTCTTGCTACCTCTTAAGCATGCGTTGGTTTTCCCTTGAAGAGGAAAGGGTGATGTAGTAAAGTAGCGTAAGTATTTCCCCTAGTTTTTGAGAACCAAGGTATCAATCCAGTAGGAGACTACACGCAAGTCCCTCGTACCTGCACAAACAAACAAGAACCTCACAACCAACGCGATAAAGGGGATGTCAATCCATTCATGGTCACTTACGAAAGTGAGATCTGATAGAGATAATAAGATAAATATTTTTGGTATTTTTGTTGTATAGATTGGAAAATAAAGATTGCAAATAAACATCGATAGAAATAGCTTGTTGACGGGAGAATAATATAATGGAGAATAGACCCGGGGGCCATAGGTTTCACTAGTGGCTTCTCTCAAGATAGCAAATTCTACGGTGGGTGAACAAATTACTGTCGAGCAATTGATAGAAAAGCACATAATTATGAGAATATCTAGGCATGATCACGTATATAGGCATCACGTCTGTGACAAGTAGACCGAAACGATTCTGCATCTACTACTATTACTCCACACACCGGACGCTATCCAGCATGCATCTAGAGTATTAAGTTCATAATAACAGAGTAACGCATTAGGCAAGATGACATGATGTAGAGGGATAAACTAAAGCAATATGATATAAACCCCATCTTTTTATCCTCGATGGCAACAATACAATACGTGCCTTGTTGCCCCTGCTGTCACTGGGAAAGGATACCGCAAGATTGAAACCAAAGCTAAGCACTTCCCCCATTGCAAGAAAGATCAATCTAGTAGGCCAAACCAAACTGATAATTCGAAGAGACTTGCAAAGACATTTAAATCATGCATAAAAGATTTTAGAAAAGAATCAAATATTGTTCATAGATAATGTTGATCATAAACCCACAATTCATCGGATCTCGACAAACACACCGCAAAAAGAATTACATCGAATAGATCTCCAAGAGAATAGAGGAGAACTTTGTATTGAGATCCAAAGAGAGAGAAGAAGCTATCTAGCTAATAACTATGGGCCCGAAGGTTTGTGGTAAACTACTCACACATCATCGGAGATGCTATGGTGTTGATGTAGAAGCCCTCCGTGATCGATTCCCCCTTCGACGGAGCGCCGGAAAAGGCCCCAAGATGGGATCTCGTGGGTACAGAAGGTTGCGGCGGTGGAAATAGGGTTTCGTGGTGCTCCTGAATGTTTTCGGGGTATATGGGTATATATAGGAGGAAGAAGTATGTCGGTGGAGCTGCGAGGGGCCCACGAGGGTGGGGGCGCGCCCTCGTGCCTCGTGGCCTCCTCGTTTCTTTCTTGACATCCACTCCAAGTCTCCTGGATCACGTTTGTTCCAAAAATAACTCTCCCGAAGGTTTCATTCCGTTTGATATTCCTTTTCTGTAAAACACTGAAATAGGCAAAAAAAACAGCAATTTGCACTGGGCCTTTGGTTAATAGGTTAGTCCCAAAAATAATATAAAAAAGGTATATTAAAGCCCATTAAACATCCAAAATGGATAATATAATAGCATGCAATAATAAAAAATTATAGATACGTTGGAGACGTATCATGTGCTATCAGACATCACAACGTAACTGGGTGATTATAAAGATGTTCTACAGGTGTCTCCGATGGTGTTTGTTGAGTTGGCATAGATCGAGATTAGGATTTTTCACTCCGTGTATCGGAGAGGTATCTCTGGGCCCTCTCGGTAATGCACATCACTATGAGCCTTGCAAGAAATATGACTAATGAGTTAGTCACGGGATGATGCATTATGGAACGAGTAAAGAGACTTGTCGATGAAGAGATTGAACTAGGTATAATGATACCGACGATCGAATCTCGGGCAAGTAACATACCAATGACAAAGGGAACAACGTATGTTGTTATGCGGTTTGACCGATAAAGATCTTCGTAGAATATGTAGGAACCAATGTGAGCATCCAGGTTCCTCTATTGGTTATTGACCGGAGATGAATCTCGGTCATGTCTACGTAGTTCTCGAACCCGTAGGGTCCGCACGCTTAACGTTCGATGACGATATGTATTATGAGTTATGTGATTTGATGTATCGAAGGTTGTTCGGAGTCCCGGATGTGATCACGGACACGATGAGGAGTCTCTAAATGGTCGAGACATAAATATTCATATATTGGAAGACTACATTCGGACACCGGAATGGTTCGGGTTGTTTCGAATAAGTTTCGGAGTACCAGGGGTTACCGAAACCCCCCTCCCCCCACCCGGGAAGTTATTGGGCCTCATGGGCCTAATGGTGGAAGAGAGGAGGCAGGCCAAGGTGTGGCACGCCCCCTAACCCTAACCGAATTGGACTAGGGCTAGGGGCCCGCCCCCCTTTCCTTCTCTTCTTCCTCTCCTTCCTTCTTCTCCTACTTGGACTAGGAAACACTACAAAAAAATACACTTCCATGATGATACGTGTTTGTCACAGTAGGTCGCTTTTTTGTCATGCATGTACATCCATGACAAATTTATGATAGAATCAAGATAGTCATACCTGTGATGTCGTAGAAGTGTTCCATGACATTACCAAAATTATCATCACGAAAGTGTCCACTTCCATGACGATAAATCGCGCGTCACAGAAGTGCTTTTGTCAAGGGTGACCGACATGTGGCATCCACCGTAACGGAACACCGTTAAGCTATCGGGCCGGGTTTTGGATTCGATAACCCGTTAACAGCCCCGACCAATGGGGATTTTCCACGTGTAAAATCATCATTGGCTAGAGGAAAAACGTGTCGGCTCATCATCGGGACAGATGTCATCCACTCAGTGGACAGAAGGCGCCTATGATACGTCGACACGTGGCACGGCCCAACAAGTTCAAATGGGCTGGCCCAACTAAAGGCCCACAAGATTTTGCGGACCATAATGGGCCGGCCCAGCTAAAGGCCCATGAGATTTTGCGGACCATAAGGGGCTGGCCCAGCTAAAGGCCCACAAGATTTCGCGGGCCATAATGGGCCGGCCCAGGTACAGGCCCACAAGATTTTTGTGTGCCATAATAGGCCGGCCCAGGTAAAGGCCCACAAAATTCTTGCGGATCATAATGGGCCGGCCCAGCTAAAGGCCCATGAGATTTCGCCGACATTAATGGGCCGGCCCAGCTGTAGGCCCACAAGATTTTGAGGACCCTAGTAGGCCGGCCCGTTAACTGGCTGCCATGTTTTGGGCCAAATGCCGGCCCATATTTGATACGGTCTATTAATGGCCTGCCACGCTCCGGGCCTAATAGTGGCCCATATGAGATCCGGCCCGTTAAAAGCCTACCACGTTCTGGGCCAAATTACGGCCCAGATCAGGTCCGGCCCTTTAAGAGGTTTTGGGCCTAATTATGGCCCATATCAGATTCGGCCCGTCAACTGGACACTATGCTTTTGGGCCCACTTGCTAAAGGCCCACTTAGTAATTCGGCCTGATATTAGTTTTGGCCTGTTAAGGGCCCGTTTAACATTTCGGCCCTATATTAATTTCAGCCTGTTAAAAGCCCGTCATATAGTTGGGCCTAACTACGGCCCGGTTTGCATCCGGCCTGCTCGCAGCCGATATCTGATTGGGCCAAACAAGGACCGAGACAATTTTTCGGCCTGTTAAAAGCCCGTGATTTGATTCGCACAATCATGGGCCGGGGTTCATTTCGGGCTGCTGCCGGCCCGTGAGCTGATCGGCACGTTTCAGGCCCAACCTACATCGTGATTGCATGACGGCCCGATTATGTACCGTAATTTTACGGTTTGGCCGGTTTACTGCGAAGACAGGATATATATACAGTAAAATAACTGCAGCATCGTGAATAAGAAAAAACCTATACTATACAATAAAGAAATTACGGCATATTACATCCACTGGGCATCAAAGTTCGCCACTATGATAATAAAGCACAAGCAGACAGCAGATTACATACACTGGGCATCAAAGATCGCCACCAGTGCAAATAAACACGCCGACAAAATAATATACAAAACCGACAGCACTTCAATAGAGTTCAAGAAAGGTTAGCCCTGCTGGGGAGCTGCAGCGCAAGCAGCTGAGCAAGATGATGAGACTGCGCTTGTTCAACACTTATATCTTCCTCACTCTGAAAGATAAACAAGCAGACAGATGACAGGTTTTGCACATAAAAGTATCAGTGCTGACAATTCATCACATTTCTTACTGACGAATAAAGTGACACAGTTTAAATTTGCATTAACACAATATGGTATTGTTCAGGTCAAGACATGGCAGGAAATGACATTGTGAAGGAGTTGGCAGCTTCACGACACCACTGGATTACAGATCAAGAACTCATAAGTATCAATGGTTAGTGTGCTGTCAATTTATACCATTTCAGATTGGCAAATAAAGAGACGGTTTAAATAATAGTAGAATGATATGACATTTTTCATAGTTAAGACATTGCAGAATATGACATTGTGCTGTAGTGGGTAGGTTCACCACACCACTGGATTACAGATGAAGAACAGAAGCATACATGCAGTGCAAAAGAAGATCACTTGCTCTGTATAGTTTAATTTACATGGTATGAAGAAGGAACTTGGTTGTACAACTGAAAACTTAAATTGAGAAAGGACGAACTTTTGTTTATGAACTACATATAATAAACTTTAAACAAGCAATTTGATGCAAACACCAAAAATAAACAGCTGTTGCAGTCATGCCTAACCAAATATATACAACAAAGTTTGAAGGCTTGAGATGGACAAACTTACATTATTGGTGAAGACAGGCTCTATAAAGGCCTTGTCCATGCTGATGGGGGGGGCAATTCAAGAAGTTTACCACAGAATCTTCTTCAAAAGCATTGCCTTTATTCTACATTTTGTTAAGAGTAAATATAGATGTGATAATATACGAAAAAATGGAGAATATTTAAGATAAGATGAAGAGTGATGCTACATAACCAAGTAGCTATAAATGTAAGTGCAGCGATACAGGCAAAAGGTACAGCCAAGAGCAATGCACAGCTAAACTTCTTCAGTACCAACCTTATGGTAAGAGTAAATATAGATCTGATGTGTAGAAAATGGAGGGCAAAGGAAAATAAGCTGCAGAGTGATGGTACATGAACAACTACCTGTCATTATAAGTACACTGATAAAGGACAGCATGTACTTACAAGAACAATGCAGAGCTAAAAAAACATTGGCATTGGATATATTCTACACTAATGTAACCATTCATACAGATCAGATAATTTGGAGCGAACAATTGATAAGCAAGCTATCATGCATACTGCTGTCACATAATGAACCAGGTATGTATGCAAGTACAGTGATACAGGACAACAGGTACTAACAAGAGCAAAGCAGCGGGCAGCATATTTGAGATATCCTGTCGTTCTTGTCAAACCGGAATTCTTCTTCGAGCAGATTTCCTGCAAAAAAGATCCGTAAGGCACATGCGGAAAAGTAGAAGTTCAAATTGTCATGTGATTTCATAGACAGTACCTCATCCTGGGAACGAGACCAGTGCATAACAAGGTTTTTCCATTCAATGTCTTCTAAATTTAGCACAGGAGACTTCACCAGGAATTCGTTTATAGACTTGCCATCAAAGTGTGATTTCCTCAGGTAACACCGATACTGCTGCAATGCTTCCTTGAAAAGCACAAGCAAGCTTTGCTCGTCATGACTATCCAGATTGACCCTCGCCTAGTTACAACAATGTAATGTAAATCATTGATGTGTTCAATCAGCAGAAAACAGGAAAATAATAGCCATGAATAATAGCACTTACACGTAAGTTGGACAGGAAGATGTGAAAATGGTGTTTGTCTTCACAATAATCTTCCCATGATGGGAATATATGCACGTAGTCCCTAACAACATTGAAAGCATTGTCTTTTAAACTGGGAATAAATGGAATGGGGTTCCAATCTGCAGGAATTGGCCGTCTCTGCAGTTGGGATAGGTCTTCGGCCGGTGGACTTGCTGTACTTTTTGCTGGAGTGGGATTTTTCTGTGGTACAGCTGGTGCTATGGCAAATGAAATCGGTATACCTTTTGCTGGAGTGCAGGTCCTGTGTGGTGGGGCTAGTGGTGTGGCCAGTGAAGTATGGGTACAGTCTGCTGGAGTCGGTCCTACGTTTTGTGTCACTGGTTGTACAGCCAATATAAGTGGGGTGCTGTCTGATTTCTCCGGCACCACCACGTTTTTCAAGGACTTTGCTGGTGCTCCTTCAGGTTCGGCAATCACCCTCTTCCTTTTTGATGTCTGATGCACAAGAACAACATTTGAGTGGAAAAACATGGTATGATGACAGATGGAATATGTATTGATAATGGATGGGCATGGCATCTCGACATATATGATGAGTAAACTAAGCAGATGGCGGTGCAACAAAGTAGAAGAAATGCAAGACAACATATGCAAGATACCCGCAATCAATAAAACATTGCCAAATTAGAACAGGCACCTTGATGGGTGAACAGGACAGGCCATCTGCCTTTGACTCCTCGAGGTTAGAATAGTCATTAGGATGATATTCTGAACAAGAATCAACAGGTGGGGAGCGTATGAGTTTCATTGCATCCAGAATGGCACTCAATGCCTTGGTGCCAATTTTGTAAGTCATTGCAGTGTTTAGCTTCAAGAGTGGACTGCTGCTAGTGCGACACAAAGCAGCTACACAGATCATAGTGTAGATATAACGGGAAAACCTTAAGCATCAGAGTAAAATCAGCAAAGTGGAACTTGCTGGAATATATGTGCTAGTATTGCCGGTACGGCTAGAAAGGCTTCGGATACCAGCTCTCTTCAAGTGAAGGTGCGGTACTGTTAATATCAATGTAACTCTCAAAGGCGACACAGCTCCCCGCATTTCCTTGCTATTCTTATAGGATTCAAGTGGGCAGGCCACTACAAATCCTATTCCTATGTTTACAAGATCCTACGAATCAAAGAGGCTCAAAGTGTCCATCACAACCGACCGTATAGACCTCTACACTGCAAATGTCCCTGCTCATCTTCAGTACAAGGAACATACTGTACTACTATCATACTCCCTCCGTTCCAAAATATAAGTCTTGGTAGAGATTTCCACTATGGATCACATACAGATGTATCCAGGTACATTTTAGAGTGTAGATTCACTCATTTTGCTCCATATGTAGTCCATGGTGGAATCTATACAAAGACTTGTATTTAGGAACGGAGAGAGTACATATTAAAGAAGAACGGAAGAGGAACATGGTAAAGAAGAGCAAGCAGATTTTGGATAATAAAATGTTGGTTGCGCAGTGCCCACACATGATGAACCAGAGCGCATTAAGAATGCAACTCCTAGCTGTCTCTCGACCATTTCAGGCGGTTGGATGAAGATCCTACGTCTCCTAACCCTTCTTCTTCCTCGTCTCTGATTCTTCCCATACAGAACACCGCACGGGCCGCCGGCCGGACCACCGGCCCCCACCGCCTGTGTTCCTCCGCCACCCCACCCCCACCCCACCCCAACCCCCACCCGCGTCGAGTTTTCTTCGTTCGGCGAGGCCCCACAACCACCCGAGCCCCTTCGATCGCACCGGCGAACTCCGGCGAGCTCTGAAAAATCGACTGACCCAATTTTGAAATTTAGTCTACTGTGATTTAACTAGTGTGGAATATAAAAGGGGAAAACCATAAGCATTGCGAGTATGGTGTTGAGCGTGCCATGGCGGATCTGAAGGTGCAAACCGGACAAAGGCAACTTCGCAACCAAGACAAGAAATCAGAGTAAAGCAGTGGCGATCTATTTTCTTGCTGCGATAAATAAGTTGAGCAGATACGAAAGAGTACCGCCTCTGGTGCGGCGCCGTGTAGGCATCTGCTGAGAATTTGACGGTGCTGCGGTAGCGATGGCTGTCGGCGGCGTGGAAGCAGGTCTAGGAGGGTAGACGGTGGCGGCGGGGCGCGGTGGACGAGACGGTCGTAGGAGCGGCGCCGGCAAGGTGGACGACGGCGGGGATGAAGCGAGAGGACGGGATGCAAGGATCCCGGTCCGAAGCCGTGGATGAGAGAGGTCGATCTCTTGTAATGGACGGCGGCGTCGGGGTATCAGCTCCGGCATGGTGGAGGAGGACGGTGGTGGATGGGGTGGCGGACGGCGGCGGACGGAGGGTGGGGTGGAGAGGGTGTTTTGGCGCCCACGGAGTACGAATGGGGAAAAGGGAGGTAGAGAGGAAGCGGGAACCATGTATTCAGGGCGCGCTTGTCTCAAATGCGAGGAAATTTACAAACTTAGCCCCCGTTTCAAATTTCTACTACATCACAGCAACACTAGTCGGTCGGGGATAGGACGGTAATCTCGCATACACCAAATATTTGCCGATGAGAGTTTGTTTTTGGTGCCCACTGTGTATGAATATGAATCGGGGAGGGGGTCGATTTCGGCCGAGGACACACTGTGTTTTGGCGCCCACCGTGTATGAATCCGGGTGAGAGGCGGTTACGTCACGTTTGGGTGAAATTACAAACCTACCCCTATCGAAACCTATAGAAATCCAGCATATAGGCTTTGCGTGGCAGGGATAGGCAGTAGTGATTTCCATCTCGCAGATTTTGGTTTCGGGCGGTTACTGCGACTTTCCCCGCTTCGTTCAAATTTTGCAGAGTGCACGTTTACCGTGCCAACTCAATTCGAATCCCGTTTGTATTCTATTTTTTCGGGCGGGATCCATTTTCAATTAGAATTACATTCTATATACATCATTTTTTATATATATACTTTCAAAAGCACAACAAAGAATTCTGCTCCTTTATATGTATAATATGATCTACAAATACAACGATCTCGAAATCTTAAGGTTGAATTCGAAAAATTTAACCAAATTATGTTCTACTAAAATGTATGGATCAGTAATATCTACATATTAAATAACATAGATGTGCGTGAATTCATATGAGTATGCATGTTTGATAGATCAATTTTGGTTCGAGTATGGATTACATGTATCATCATCTCGAATTCAAATATTTGAATCCCTTTTTTGTTCACTCCTTTCACGCCCATCTCTCTCGCATGCATGCTCCTTCAGGTAGCTATCACTCTCTTTTCTCCAGCTCACCCGCACGCTCACTTCATGTTGCTCCTATCCTCGCAAACATGGTCTCTCGACGTCTCCCTTGAGAAGTGTCACACTCTCCCTATCATTATAAATTACACGGTTTTCATTATCTCTCACGTCTCTACTGTTCTCTGGTATCACTCGGTACCTAAGCTTTCTTTTTCACCGCCAAACACACAGTCTCCACTCGTCTTTCACTTTGTCTTTCTCTCTATGGGATTCTCTCACACACCCTATATGTCTCTACATATGACTCATACCACTAAAATTACTCTCTCTATCTCTCCTGTAGACACAACATTTGTTGCGGTCTCCTTTTCGTCTCCATCCCAGACTGACATTATTCATTTGTTTACCGATCAGACAACCCCGACTACCGTCTCCTCTCTCTCTCTCACAGACACACACGCACAACTCCTACCACTAAAATGTGAATGGAAAACGAGATTTTGTTATACCCAAACAAAAAAGGACTGGAGGGAGTGATTGCTCTGACACGGACGCGACCTCTCATAGCGCAGGCATTGAACCGGCGCGCCGGCCAAGAGGGCCGCACTCGCTGCAGGCCCGGCTGAGCACGCCTCCTCGCCGCGTGCAACCAGCTTAAGACTGCCCCGCCTGCCTTCATTGAATCCGCGCGTGTGCCGGCAACACGTCCTTCCGCGAGCCGGCAGGCATTTTAGAACACAAAAAATGACTACAATATAATTAATTTACGCATGGTCTTGACTTGTTGTGCTCGCACTGGTAGCAGGAACTAGTAGAGGATTTTCTTTATTTATAACTCTCCTCACATTTTTTTGGCTTTGAAGTGAATCATGGTTGTGGACATTATGTATGAATGTGCAGATATCTGTGAACATGAGTTTGATGTGGAAGTTGAACTTGGAATGTCGGGCTTGCGCGTGAACTATACCATGTCCAATGCTTCGTCTGTTATTGTTTGGAAAGTAATTGCTGTTATTACATGACCCGAAAAAAACATTTTGTGCCACATCAGTAGATGCACGGACATCACAACAGGCATGCTGACTGGATAAACATTTGAACCTAGCTATTATGAAGGAAATTTTGTATTGACAACAGTTTTAGATAGCAGGAGACGCCTAGCCTGCTCTGCCTCTGCTAGCTTATTTCTGGCTTCTTCCATCTCTTCTTTGGCTTGGGTGAAGAGAGCATCTGATTGCTCTTTTCGCTTCTTCAGGAACTCAGCTACATTCTCAAGGGCTGCTGCACGCTTTCTTTCAGCCTTTACTAATGCCACGAGGACACGAACAGCTGACGACTCCACCTGGCTTGTGTGTAATCCAGCATCATCTGGGAATTTGCACCTTGTGTCTAATCCAGCATCATTAGGGAACTGGCACCTTGTGTGTAATCCAGCCTCATTTTGGAAACATGATCTCGAGGTTGACCATACTTCCCTCCTCGCAGGAACTGCATCCTGACATGAAGTTACTTCTTTTTTAGATCAATACTCAGAGCAACCTAGATCCATTTAGTAGAAGCCAGATAAACAGAACTCGGAGAAGTGAATTCAAAAGGAATAAATAAATAAAAACAGACTACAAGGTGAGAACACCCACTTCCTACATCAAGCTAAAAACGAAAGCATTAGGACGATTAAGACTCTTCTTATTACACATCGAAGAACACCACGCTTAAGAGAAACAGAAACTACAACATATACACATCGAAGAACACGAGGCTACACGAAAGTAATTGAAAGGGTGTTACTTACCAAAGCTCGTTTTACAGGTTCGGTGCAGCTCCTCTTTAACTTGCCACGCTCCTTGAAGATGTCCCGAATATCCCGTGTTTGATCTTCATTGCTCCTCTGCATGTTCGCACTCGTGGTTTTAAAATCTCAACATGGCAAGAAAAATATACTACTAGTAATACTCGCGCATCTTGTGGGCAACATTAAAGCACTCGTCTGCCATGTTAGAGCATCTCCAACAAGATAAACTACTCATACAAATGCATCTTGATGCGTGCAACGCATGGGCATTTTGCTAGTTCTAAAAACCTTTCCATCATTTGCCACACTACTGGTTGCAGATGAAAAACCTACCCAAGCACAGCGCGATACAGGAGCGACGCACAATTACAAGCTGATATTCTGTTGGACAATGGAGGCTATAACCAATTACTTTTACGGGAACAATAGCACCCAGGAAATTTGAAGGGTAGGTATGAACAAAATTGGAACTGCACATGTACTGCTAAGTGATTCAATACACACATTACCAATCGAGGAGGAGAACGATGGTCGCGGCGGCCTCTGTGAGTCATGGTCGGCAACGGGAGTCAGTTCATTGTCCACGACGGTGGTACTTCTGCGCTTGGCGTCGGCTTCCGGGAAGCAGATACGAGACCGTGGAAGACGATGCCGGGGAAGAGGCTCCGTGTACGACGACGACGGTGGACCGGCTCCAGTGCGGCGTACGAGGTCGTCGATTAGGCAGATGCGCTGCGGTGGACGAGTGCGCCGATGTAAAGGGGAGGAGCACGAAGGCTGCGGTGCCGTGGAGAAGTCTATTTTGCGGTGGGGATAGAAATTGGGGAGTATTCAGGTGTACTACTCTGGGTGCCGGGGTGGGGTTGGCTGGGTAGGGTGAACCTGAAGTTACGAAAACAGCCCCCTACCAAGCGTCATCCGTAGGCCTGTTCCGAAGGCTATGATGGTAACTTCCCACTGCTCGAATCAGGGTCGCGGGAGATTTTCCCGCCGACCTCAAAATTTTGTGACACTGGACTCCCCGTGTGGCGTGTTGAGTGATTCGGCTAAGCAACTAGCGAGTAGTAGTAGTAAACTCTGCATATTAGGTTTGACCGAAGTCAAACTTCCTAAAGTTTGACCAAGTTTATAGAAAAATATAAACATTTACCATAACAAATATGTATGATGTGAAAGTACATTCAATAATGAATCTAATGGTATTTATTTGTTATTGTATATGTTAATATTTTTTGTTATAAGCTTTCTGAGAGTTTACAAAACTTGACTTTGACCAATGCTAATACGCGGACTTAAATAAAAACGGAGGGAGTACACATTTGTTTTCTTAGTTTGTAGTGAACTAATCATTTGTTGAAATTGTGAAATAAATATATTAGGCTATTGACTTCGAATGTAATGGTCTATACAATTCAATAGTTACAATCATTGTCGAATCCCAAGATGTATACAAGGTCTATAGTACTTCACAACATGCTCAAACTCACATAATCCCAGTCAAATGAGAATCTAAATGCATTTCATAGTTATTACTTTGTAGGATGCAACAAGAACAACCATAACTCTACATCAGCCATTATAGAAGCAACATTTTGACATATCCCAATGTGTGAATGAAACGTGCAGAGAGAGCTTTTGAAGATGGAGCAGATAGGGAGGGAAAGATTGTATGTATGTGGACGAGAGAGTAGGAGACAAACCTAACGAGACAGAGAGAGAGATAGAGAGAGAAAGAGAGAGGAAGAAGTTAGGTCTGTGAGAAAGATGCATACATGTAATATACATGAGATGCGTGTGCATCTGGATTCTGTATACGTGGAAGGAGAAGAGACAACATGTTTGATGAGAGAGCAGGAAAAACATGGACGAGAGGGGAAGGATCTCGTGGGTTGAGGGATTGACAATTTTGTGCGGGGGAGAGAGGGATTGGTAATTTTGTGCAAGAGAGAGAGAGAGGGTGGGGGGAGGAGTCAGTCAGCCGTCGTCACATCACCCTGCTTCCAAATGACCCCGCATTCTCTAGCGCGGTGTGGTCGCCGTCTTCGATCTGCTCGTTGCCCTCTTTGAAGATTGAGGTGTTGTGCATGTTGGGGTGCAAAGAAGCACAAGCGAGAGTGGTCGCCGTATAACCTTGGATGGGGATGAATTGTGTGCTCGGGGGAGTGTGTGTGTGTGTTGTGCTGCGTGTGTCTCTCTCTCTCTCTGTGTGTGTGTGTGTCATATATTGAGAGAAAACAAACCTAAGGAGAGAAATGGGTATTCACGAAGAGATTGTGCGGGCCTTGAGGTGGGCAGGGGCCGGGTGAGGGTGTCAAAATGTGCGCGTTGATGCATGTGTTGCATGCGACCGTGCGAGGGACGGACGAATTGAGAGAGATGGTTGTTGTGTTACGGATGCTCCTCTCTCTGTCTCTCTCTCTCCCCCTCCCTCTCTCTCTCACACACACACACAAGTAAACTAGAAGACCGTTCTCTCATGTATACACAACATATCGGCATCTGTCTATGTCTCACTCATGCACGATCATTTGCACATTCACACCTCTCTATGTCTGTATCACACGCACACCGTCTCCACATTGCCCTTCCGCCACAACACACATATGGACACATACACACGTTCTCTCTCAGTCACACACACAAAATCAGTATTAAAAAAACTAGGGCGCACCTAAAACGTCCAAATCCAAATAAACACGAACTGGAGCTAAATTCAAATATATGGAAATATTGCAGCGTCAAGAACTTTCACAGGAAAAAAAGTTGAGTAATATTCGAGGATTGTTTTCACACACACAAAAAGGTTCGGTGGATGTCCTTCGAGCGCGACACGGTGACGCACCGTTCGATCGACCGCGCGGCCGCGGTTCACGCGCTTGCACAGGATTCCGTATCGTGGCCGTGGTACTAAGGCTGGTCACAATGGGCAAGAACATAAGCTAGTAACTAATAAAAGCGCTGCCTAAGTCTAATGTTTACGTGTACTAGTACGGTTTTCTTTTAAGTTTGACCAACCTTATATATAAAACTAAAGTAAGCTCCCACACGCGCACTCATCAATATGCCGCCGCCGCCGTTGCGCATGCCGGCGCCCGCCTGCTCCGGCCAACAATTTCTCGCCCATCACCGCCGTGTCGCCGCCATCCCTGTGCCATGAAGCCGAAGGCTCGCCCGCTCACGTCGTCTGCAGTCCCTCCTCGCGATGCCGCCGCGCTGCCAAGCACGCGAGCAGCTGGTGGAGCCGCGTCTATGCACGCAGCGTACGAAGAGGAGGACGAGCGCGTGCTCCAGCACGCCGGCGAGGAGGAACTAGCGTGTCATTGTCGTCTCCGCCCGCGCGGAGGAGGCGCGCATGGTGGCTGTCGCGGCGGAAGCCGGTCGCGCGCGCGTCGAGCCCGCAAACCGGGTGCGGACGCGGAATCTACCTTCGAGACCTTGAATGCCACGTGGATCCTGCAATCTGAAGGAGCAATTTGGGTCAGTCGACTCATGTGAGCCGTTTGATGCAACATGGATGGCTAGAAGGGCTTCTTCCACCTCTTCTGCCGTCTTCTTCCTTCGCTCCGTCGAACTTCTTTCACAAATCGACTGACCCAAATTATACTACTAGTACGAACGTATTAAGTACAGTAGGAACACGAAGATACGAGCAGTAGTACCAACTGCAAGAAGAACAGTAGTAAGACATAGTACTAGTACTACTGTACGTACTAAAGAGTTCAAATAACGAGAAAGAACATAAACATAGGGGCTGTTTGGTTCCTAGCCACACATTGCCACACTTTGCCACACCTAACCTTAGGCAAGTTTGACCAAGTTAGGTAGGTGTTTGGTTCTAGCCACACTTGAGACAAGGAATTTTTTATGAGCAGTGAACCCCACATGTCATAGACACAAAAAGTGTGGCAAGATTCCCTTAGGCAAGCCAAAGTATGGCTAACAATTTGAGCAACTCAAGTAAGGCAAGTGTGACAAATGTGGCAAAAATCATGTGGCAACATATGGCAAAGATAGTCACAATCCAAACAGCCCCATAGTTCTGCTGGGGCCTCAGCACAACACACCCTTGAAAATAAACTAATAAGCAACTAGTCCGCTTGACACTGCAGTAGAACCAGCATGAGCGACGGCACTGCCACCTACTTGGAGTCCGAGTCCACGTCCTCGACTTCGTCCTCGTCCCTCTTCCTCTTCCTCTTCGCCGACGCTTCTTTGCTTGAACCGGACACTGGGCTCTGCTTCTTCATCCAACCCTTGTAGATATTTAAACAAAGGTAGGCATCCATTGCTGCGTACAGGATGTGATCTTCATCTAATGTCTTCGACTCCCATGCATGATGAAACTCGTGATGAGGTTTCTTCAGTTTAGCGTACGAAGGATCAATCATGGCTGCTGCCAGGGTCAGCATTGAAGGTTGAGAGGAGGACACCAGGCTTGCCTTCTGGAGATCGAAGGGCTGGCCTACAACGAGACCTATCCGACGCAGGACGTCACTGTCGTTCTTAAAGCCTACAGTAACGAATTTCACTCTTTTGTCCTTGAGGAAGTTCTTAAAATCCTGGCACTCAACGTCGGCATGGCATATGTGGTAGACCAAGCAAACGTTATGTACGCAAACCTGGATCACGGCGGGCTTCTTCCTCTCTTCGTCCTTTAGATCCTTCTCTCGTCCCAGGACTGTGGTGTACTCAACATCTAGCCCAGCGACCCACTCATCCGTTGAACTGTTGAACATGCGTAGGAAGCGAGCAAGCCATGCTTTCACCGTCTCGGATCCACGTGTGTAGATGACGATGAACTGATCGCCGGTGATGGCTCTAACCTGGTACTCAGCGGCGACCATGGAGATTTGGGAGGCCATGGATTTTGGAGGAGGGTTAGGAGAAGTTGAACTGTTGTACCCCGCAAAAAAACTGGGAGCGAACTAATGTGAAAGGACGGGACGACTGGGAGCGAACTGTTGTAAGGTAGAAGACGGGGACGAGTAGGGCGTGCGAACGGCGTGGGGTTGCTGGCTTGCCCGGTGGATAAACGGCTGCAAGCCCCCAAAGAGTTCTCGAGAACTATGCGGGACCCACTAGATGTCATGTCTACTAGACCCATATCGTAGGCCTGACGGTATAGCTTCTGCCTGTTCGCACGCCATGCCGGCGCGTGGATGTAACTTCACTTAATTCCGTCAAACGTCGCGCCTCCCACGACCTTCGCCTCCCTCGCGCGGTCGCGCCCTTTGAGACTTCGACCGGCTATAAATGAGCAATTTTTTGCCTTTTTTTAGACAAGCAATTTTTTTGCCTACTCCGCATGCATGATACTCCCTCTGGTCCTTTTTACTCCCGTCAACCGTTTGCAAAGTGTTTGACCAAATTTATACTTTTTTTGAACACCACCTTATATTAATTAACCAGCCACACCAGTACACTCATTCGATACAATATTCACCACACAGGGCGGTACGTTATTTACAAGAATACCATCTAATCTATTGTCAAAGCTATACTTAGCGATTAAGTGTGCCACCTTATTGGCCGAACGGCTAATCTTTGACAATTGAAGATTGTTGATCAACTTCGAGATGCTCAACGCTTTCATCTTCAGGTCACGCATAGCAGACCTGTCAACGCTTTGACAGGCATCAATGAAATCCCACGACCAAATTTATACTAAAAATATCAATATCTACAATACTCCCAAAACACTTAGGCGCGGTGCATTAACTTCTACCTCGTTTCTTGTTTCTTGACATATCAACCAATAGGAGATGTGGGTGTGCATGCTTTTAATGACTTGAGACTACCAAACACGACATGCAGTGGTTAGTTCATTGCATGCAATGCTATTAATTAGCAAATAAACATTAAGATCTCTCGTTTTCCCCTCCTCCTTGGTCACAGTGCACAATCTAAGATGACTTGCTCACCTAGACGGAGGGAGTACTGATTATAAACATTAAGATCTCTCGTTTTCCCCTCCTCCTTGGTCACAGTGCACAATCTAAGATGACTTGCTCACCTAGACGGAGGGAGTACTGATTATAATGAGTACTCAACTAGTACTAGTATAAGAACTACGTTTTATAATGAGTGTAAAAATATTGATTTGACATTGTGAATGTTGACACATTGTGGAATAGTTTTTGAAGTCTGCAAAAGTACTCAACTAGTGCTGTCGTTCTCCACAAAAAAATGTGTTTACCAATGCATGCATGAACTCTAGTTACTCTAACCCCCCTCTCTTCTTTAATTCTTTGCCACATCAGCATGTTTGCTATTCCCGTGTGCATGATACCAGCTAAGATACCACCATTATGGCCAGCCTTAATCATCGCATGCAATAATTTAGTGCACCTTGAAATATGAACATGTGTGGGGCGTGTTTGTTTTTAATGACTTGAGACTATACCTAGCCCGGCATGCAAGATGACTTATTATGCACCGTTCCCCATACCTGCAGGAAGCCCGTTCGTCTCCAAATTTTTCCTCTCCATGTGTGAAACAATATGCCTGCCAAACTCTCCTTCTCCCTCCGGCGGTCCCACCACTCCACCCCGTGTGAAAAAATCTGCATGCATGACTCTCCTCCCCCCACGCTCGTCCAATCCGTTGTGACCAGCAATATTTCCACCCCTTCGCTCCCCCGTAATTTACTCCAACAAATATGCCCACGTAGCTGTTACTTAACTGCAGGTGCATTCGGTCACTGACATATGGGCCCAACAGGGGTCTGGCCCACATGTCAGTGACGCAACTGGACCGGCAGTTAAGTCAGTGCAGCTCAGTCCATATCTTACGTAGGTGTGCCATTGCTCGCTATAAATACTGCGCCTCCCACGACATCGCTATCTCCTCCCCCTCACGTTCATGTTCATCGCTATCTCCTCCCCCTCCCTCTCACGTCGACCACCATGGCATCGCCCCTCCCAAGCCCTAGGAGCCCCTCGCTGCACCGCACGGACGGTCACGCGTCACCATTCCGTTCCTCGCCGCCACTAGTCGAGGAGGACGCGTCGGTGTTCCGCTCCTCGCCGCTATGCGACACGTCGCCATTCCGTTCCTCGCCGCCACTAGTCGAGGAGGATGCGTCGGCGTTCCGCTCCTCGCCGCGATGCGTCGAGGTGGACGCGTCGCCGTTCCCAATCTCGCCATCACGCGCGCCGGAGGACGCGTCGGCTCCCCGCTACGAGGAGAACGCCGCGCCGCCCGCCGAGCCCCCCAGCCTTGAGGAGCTTTGGAAAGAAATGGATGTCGCCTTGTGGGAGGCTTTGCCTCCAGCAGAGCGTGCCAAAATAGAGGCGGAGAAGAAGGCCGAGGAAGAGAAGCGCACCGCGGAACAAGCTGCCTGGGAGGCCTATGTCGCGTCTGAGAGAGTCAGGCAATTGGCTCTTTGGCAGAAGGCTCGTGCGAGGGCCGTGAGGGTGGCGGAGGACGCCCGTGCCGACGCCCTGAGTGCAGTCGGGCCCAAGCGCCTCATCTACGCTTGGCGGTACGTGGACCGGGTGCACGCTTCCAGCGAGGAGGAGTACCTGTTGGCGCCGGATCACCACACCGGTGAGATCGCGCTCGCCCGCCGGCAAGCCGCCAATCAGCACCTCGCGAGTTGCGAGGCTGAGGAAGAGGCGTTGTGTCGGCGCGCTGGGAAACGGCCGCGCACCAGGGCACTCGTGGCGCGCCGCAAGCGCTCCTGCGAGCGCCGTGGCTTTTAGGAGGAGTATAATTTTTGTTTCGTAAGGCGATCTCATTAGTTTTGGGACGCAAATGATAAATCCCGAACGTTCAGGAATTTTTAGCGTCCTTAATTAAGTATGTAAAAGGGAAAGTTTGGAAACCTTGTGTATTCGTACGCATTTTGCAAGTACGTGCATATAGCACAAACTTTACTATATACTATCGCAGGAAAAGAATTCTATGAGACCAGGTCTCACGCGAGACCCATCCTGATGGATGACACGTGGCATTCACAAATCACAAAGCATCCCCCACCCCCACTTAAAAGCCACGTGTCATCCATCAGGACGGGTCTCACCTGCTAACCGTGAGACCTGGTCTCATATACGAGTAATTTTTTTCCACTATCGCACTACACGTCTCTCTCGATATATGCTTGCAGACTGTGCTACTCCCTCCGTCCAGGTCAATAAGTCATCTTCGGTTGTGCACCGTGACCAAGAAGGAGGGAAGACTTATACACCTAGACGGAGGGAGTACTACTATTACTTATGTACGTGCAAATGCACGTTTTAACATTACGATGCGGTTTTTGTAAAAGTAGAAAAACAACACTAGTCAAGCTTGTGAAACGATTCAATGCAAAACAAAAGCAAAAATGCTCGTTTGATTGTTTACTTTTAGCTTCCTTCTCTGTGGTTATTTCTCTGTCGTACTTTGTACGGAGTATCTCACTGGTTGGAAAGGCATGCAAATTCCCAAACCGCTTCCTACACCCTGTATCTCACTGGTTGCCGGCGTTGACGTTGTCGCCCATGTCGTCGAGGATGAGGTTGCCGAGGTCGGGGAAGAAGTCGTCGTTCGCAACTAATCATGTGGACTAGCATAGTAGTAGGATACAGAGTAGAAACATGAATTTTACCACGATTTCGAACAGGAAGGACAGAAACACATACGGTGCAACGGGAGCTGCACCGTTGGCGTTGAGGTTGTCGCCCATGTCCAAACACCACGTAGACACGGTCTTTGAGCACGGTTCGTAGTCGTTCCACGCTCGGGCATTGAAGTTTGTAACTATTTTAGATTAGAATATACTACTCCTCCGGTGCTAGTAGTAGAGCAGAGTCCTACTCTACTACTCTACTCAAGCAAGTTAGGGCATAGCATTGTAGGGAGTACCAGTACTGTGATCACTCAAGCAAGTTGTCTGGCATCGACATGACCCTACGCTGCTGGTATGTGTCTCGTAAGTCAAGCGGCGTGCTGTAGTCATCATCACCTGTCCACTTCCCGCAGCACATATTCGCTTCTCCATCTTTGTCCGCACATAATCTCGTCCAATCTTCCATCCCCGCTAAGGCGCCTCCCCCCTCGTCCGAAACCCAAGCACTAACAATGGCAGAACCGAGCAGCGTCCGCCGAAAGAGTGGCTGGAATTCGCTCCCCACAGAGGTAATCAAGCTCATTGTTTCGCGTGTGGACAATCTCAGTACCATGCCGCTCGCCGCGTGCTCGTCGGGGCTGTACCGTTTACTCAAAGCCCTCAGGCCGGAGCTTTTTAAGCCAGCTCCTTGCTTGCTGATGCCGCCTGATCTTCAGAAACGGCGTGTCACGCAGCATAACGATCGTAGGGTGGCGAGCATCAACCCCCTTGACTGCGATCCGATCCCCGTCAGCCTCAACTACATTAACGGTATGTACTGGGTCGGCATGAACACGTCTTGGATGGTGCTCGTCGACGGTCGCGGCAGCTGGATGCTCGTGGAGGTCTACACCCGGCGATTGATCCCCCTTCCTTCGATTAACACTGCACTGCTTTGGCACCGCGGCCCAGAATACTCGGAATCTTACAGTAGCCAACATGATACCAAGTTTGATTTGCTCAAGGTTGTAATCTGCCAAGTGCCCACAAGATCTGCGAATTATAAAGACTTCAGGCTAATTGCGTTCTTCAACCGCGGTCTCGCCTATCTGACAGGTCACTGCGGTAAGTGGATAAATCTGCACGTCCATCGCAGGATCATACATCCTCCATGGTTCTCTGATGCCATTGAACACAAGGGCTTCATTTACGCTGTCGACTCCTTCTATGGCTGGACGTATTGCTGGCCTACTCCAGTCATCGCTACAAACGGCTGTTACAGCAGTATGTTACTTTCCTATGATATCATGATGGCTTGCTTATATTACTGTCAACATTTGCTGAAAAAATATTCATGCTCATAACATGCTGTTCTTAAGATTGACTAAACCAAGAGCCCTTTTTTATTTGACTCCAACTTGATATGATGTTGTAGGCCGCCTGGTGTCCCTACCCTTCCTAATCCCAGAACCTTTCAAAGAAAAGCGGCATGGCAGTTGCAGGTGGTTCCTGGCTCGATCAGACGACGGCGAAAGATTGATGATCGTTCGCACGTACCGGACGTGTTGTTTCGCGGAATACAATCACAGTCACTGCAAGGTCTTTGAGCAGGATCCCAGCTTCTCTGGGCCTTCAGGAATTTTTGACTGGAGGCTGGTAAGTAGCCTTGGTACACGCTCTCTGTTTGTCGGACTGAATTATCCGATTAACCAGGAGATAACCGACGGCAAGGATCATGATGGCAGCGCGGTTTCGTTCATCAGGCAAAACTGTGTGTACACAGCGTACCATGCGTCTCTGCATGCACCATACCCTGATATGTGCCGCCACGCTCTGCAGCCCAAAGTAGGAGAGAGGGTCGCAAGTATCAGACTTCGACCTGCTGGCTGGAGTTTCCCCCGTCAGGCACCCATCTGGTTCAAGCCGTCAGCCAATCTCCACAGCTTAATAAATAGTAACGTCTAACTGAGCCAGTTAGTTAGATGCGTACACTTGGTGTAGTAGGATCTTTATTTAGTTTGATGCATACACTTGTTCTTTTTTGGTAGCCCTTTTGTAATGATGGCTGATGTTTGGTTTGGAAGAGAGAGCTGCGTCTTCACTCTTCTGGCCTGCTTACTGCTTCTGTTGCACCCCCAGCCCTGGTTGCTGCTGCTGCTGTTTTCAATGTACAATCAGTAGTATATTTCGTCTGTTGGTTGAATAAATGTGTTGTTAGAACGACAAACACAATGTTTTGGAAGTCGTTGCACGGTTCGATCCTTTAGTGCCCCGTACCGTACGTAGCGCATACTATTTATCGTACGGAACACATTTTTTTTGAAACTCGGAACACATTTTCCACTTGTTGATAACATGCAGCCCACTGATGAAGGCCCAATAGAGAAGCCCATAATTAACTGGAAGGGAGGCTCTCACATGAATCCGGCCCAGGTACATGCTCATGGTCCCCTAAACATAAATAAGTAAATAAATAAATAAAAGCTAAATGCTCATGCACCAGTTCTTTGGGAAAATAGGTAGCCCAGTATTTCTTTTTGAAGAATACCCAAGCTAGGCCTATTTGTTTTCTCCGAATTACTGGGCTGCAAATCTTTCAAGACGAGGAGGGATGCATTCCGGCCTGGCTTAAGAGTATGGTCAATGTCTGTTAAAAGTAATATCAAAAGGGGTTGAAAATTCCAAAAAATTATAGCAAATGGGATATAAGTTTCTTTTTTTGTTTTTGTTCTTCACTGATATCTTATACGTATTTCATTGGATTTAACATGACATAGTACTAATTTATTTTTAAATTTGTTTTAGTATGGCTATTAATTTTTGGATTAAGAATATTTCGTTCCCCAGCAAAAATTTGCGAATTTTCAAAATTTCCCACATATTTAGTTAATTTTTTGACCCTGGTACTGACCAGAAAATGGCCAGCAATTCTAAAAATGGAAAACGGGCTGCAATAAATTCCATATGAATTAGAAAATGAGTAAAAATTATAAAAATAATAGCAAATGGGCTGTACACGCCACAGATTTCGAGGCTGACTTGTTTACGCAAGGCTTTGTCAGTGAACACACGATTCTAGCAGCAGTTAGTGTTGGATGTCCATCCAACGGCCGACGTGCTTCTTCAATCTCTGATCTTCCTGCTCCAGCCGCCTAAACTAGCGCCGGCGGGACTGCCTGCTCCCTCCTCTTGTGGCCCGCTGTGATGCCGCGCAGGCTTCCCCGGCCCACCCTACTCCCTCCGCTGGCCTGGCCGCACGCAATCAACTGCCTCCTTATTACGCGAAAAAAATGATTCCTCCCACTGACATCTGGGGCGCACCGGTTGGGAGGCTGACCTGTGGGCCTACTAAGTTGACGCGTACGCAGGGCTTGTCAACTTAGTCAACAAACGATTCTAGCAGCAGTAACCGTTGGATTTGAATCGAACGGTCCTGCTGCTTCTTCAATCGCTGCTCTTCTTGCACCAGCCGCCCAAACCAGCGCCGGGGAGACCGCCTGCTCCTGCCTCCAGTGGCCGGCTGTGCTGCCGATGAGGCCTCATCGCCCCTACTACTCCCACCGCTAGCCAGGCCCTGCGGCGACGGCAGCCTCATACCGCAGCCGAACCAGTAAACCCTCGTACTCCTCTCCGCGTGGGCATCCACTGCCGCGTCTTCCCCGGCTCCGTGTCGTCCCCTTCCTAGGCCTTGCCGTCGTCCACCGCCTTGGTGCTCTCGGCGCGGCGTGGTCAACGTGGTCAACGACATTCCATCGGAAGAGTACTGTACATGGAGAGGCTGACAGCTGGGTCCACGGCCACAGCCCAGTTTTTTTGTGATTTGCCAAGTAAGTCGCTTTGTCAGGCCTGTTGGGCTGCAAATCTTTCAAGACAAGGAGAGCTTTCATTCGGCTTGCCAAGAAAATGGCCCATCAGTAATGAGAAATGGGCTGTACATTTTTAAAGCACATCAAACCGGAAATTAGTTTCAAATATCTTTTCTTCATTTCGAGATTTGAAATTACATTAATTTTTATGCGTGGAGAATTTGTTGGATTTTATATTGATATACATTTATTTTTAAAATCAGTTTGAATGTGAGTCGAAATTTCGGGATTAAAAACAGTTCGGACCGCACCGAAATATGCAAAATTTCGTATAATTTTTTAACCGTGGCCACAATATGGGCTGTAATGCTAACAAAAAGAATATGGGCTCCAAAAAAACCTTAATAATTAGCAAATGGGCTGTAAATTATTAGAAATAATGGCAGATGGGCTGTATGCTGTTTTCCACAGATTTGAGGCTTTCCTAAAAAAAGGTTGACGCACAAGCAGTGACTGTTGGATGGCCATCCAACGGCCGTCGTGCTTCTTCAATCTCTGCTCTTCCTGCTCCAGCCGCTCAAACAGGCGCCGGCGGGACTGCCTGCTCCCTCCTTCCCGCGGCCAGCTCTGCTGCCGCGCAGGCCTCACCGCCCCACCGTACTCCCATCGCTGGCCTAGCCATCCCTCTACTCACCCACACCTGCTGTTATTCTCCGGCGACGGCAGACGAACCAGTAAACCCTCGTACAGTCGTACTCCCCTCCGCGTGGGAAACAACTGCCGAGTCTTCCCTGCCTCCGTGTCGTTCCCTTCCTAGGCCTCGCCGTCGTCCACCGCCCTGGTGCTCTCGGCGCGGCCTGGTCAACGTGGTCAACGACCCACATGCATCTGAAGTGGACTGTACGTGGAGAGGCCGACAGCTGGGTCCACGGTCGCACGCAAGGAAATGCCTCCTTGTTACGCGCAAAATAATGATTCCTCCACCTGACATCAGGGACCCACCGAAAGGGCCTCTGTATTTCACGAAAAAAATGTTACCACCGCTGACAGCTCGGACCCACCAGCTATATCTTCGCACGCAAGGAAGTGCCTCCTTATTACGCTAAAAAAATGAATACCCCCTGCTAGCTGGGACCCACCTTGGTGGGAGGCTGACTTGTGGGCCTACTAAGTTGACGGGGATGGAGGGCTTTGTCAACTTAGTCAATATGCACGATTCTAGCTCCAGTGACCGTACGAAGTCCATCCAACGGCCGTAGTGCTTCTTCAACCTCTGGTCTTCTTGCTCCATCCGCCCAAACCAGCGCCGGTCGTGCCTCGTGCTCCTGCCTCCCGTGGCCGGCTGCGATGCGGCAGAGGCCTCACCGCCCCCTAGTACTCCCACCGCTGGCCAGGCCATCCCTCTACTCACCCACACCCGTGTTATTCTACGGCGACGGCAGGCTCACACTGCAGCAAACCAGTGAACCCTCGTACTCCTCTACGCGTGGGCATCCACTGTCGCGTCTTCCCCGGCTCCGCGTCGTCCCCTTCCTAGGCCTCGCCGTCGTCCACCGCCCTGGTGCTCTCGGCGCGGCGTGGTCAACATGGTCAAGGAACGGCTTCCATCGGACGCGGACTGTACATGGAGAGGCTGACAGCTAGGTCCACGGCCGCACCAAGGAAGTGCCTCCTTATTACGTGCAAAATAATTATTCCTCCACCTGACAGCGGGACCCACCGGATGGGCCACCGTATTTCGCGAAAAAAACATTTCCCCTGATTGCTGGGACCCACCACTACATCTTCGCATGCAAGGAAGTGCGCCCGGAAAAAAAAATGATTCGCCCCCTGACTACTGGGACCCACCAGCTACATCTTCGCAGGCAAGGAAGTGCCTGACAGTCGGGACCCACCTGGTCGAAGCGTACGTAGCATTGTCATTCTGGTCGCGAATGTGTACGTACATACTGGTCGATGTAGAGGCGCGCACGTGTCGTAGTAGAGGCGTGCACATGTCGTAGTAGAGGCGCGCACGTAGCATTTACACGTACGTACAGCGGCCAGGGTGCAAGAAAGAAAATACGGCCATGTATGTGTACATACGGGAGGGGTCTCGGACGCCTACTCGCGCATATGTACGGCCATGGCTCGTATACATGGCTGGGTCGGAACGGAGAAACAACATCGTCCTCGTGTTCATGGGGAGGCAACGGAATGCATCGTGTTCATGGGGAGACAACGGAATGCGTCATGTTCATCGGGAGGGCTTGGACAGAATAGGCGATGGAAATGAGGCCTGGCGTACTGCAGAACGGAGGAAACAGCCTTGTGTTCGACCGGCCACGTTCGAAACCGGATCCTGTTCATCGGGAGGGGTCTGGCGTACCGCAAAACGGAGGAAACAGACCTCCTATGGTCGAAACGGGGGTCCTGTTGATCGGGAGGGGTGTGGCGTACCGCAAAACGGAGGAAACAGACTTGTGTTGGAGCGCTACAGTCGAAACGGGGGTCCTGTTCATCGGGAGGGGTGTAGCGTACCGCAAAACGGGACTCCACGGGATACTGTTCATCTCCACCGTCGACCTCCTCCAGCCTCCACGGGCTCCTGTTCATCCAGCCTCCACGGGCTCCTGTTCATCCAGCCTCCACGGCGCGCTACTCCACCGGCTACTGTTCAACCACCCCTCCACCGTCTACTGTTCATCCAGCCCTCCACACCATGGGGTCCTGTTCAACCACCCCTCCACGGGCACCCCTCCACCGTCTATTGTTCATCCAGCCCTCCACACCATGGGGTCCTGTTCAACCACCCCTCCACCGTCTACTGTTCATCCGGCCCTCCACACCACGGGGTCCTGTTCATCCACCCCTCCACGGGCACCCCTCCACCGTCTACTGTTCATCCAGCCCTCCACCACACCACGGGGTCCTGTTCATCCAGAGGCAATGCCATCGCTCACTGTTCATCCAAACCCCCCCGCAACACTCACTATTCATCGCATCGATCGGCTTCAGTTAGCAGCAGTAGCAAAGGAATCGCTCGATCGGGTTCAGTTAACAGCCATCGATCGATCGCTCGAGTTCAGTAACGCGTAGCCTGCAGTGCAATCGCTCGGGTTCAGTTAGAGCCCAACGCCTCGCTCGGGTTCAGTTAGAGCCAACGCATCGCACACACGCGCGTACGTACGAGAGAAACGCGCATCGCTCGGCCCCGACCTCCCACCATAACCGGGAACTCCCCGAAATCCCCCCCTCTCGCTTCTACCACGGGTTTTTCTATCATGGACGGCCCAAAGAATGTCATGCAGCTGCGTCTCCGGCCCGCCCAGGACGAAAAGCCCATTTTCTGTCATGATTTTTGTCATAGAAGTAGGAGCCCACCACATCTATGATGATACCGGGTTTTGTCACAATTATCATCATAGAAGTGTCATATGTATGACATAATTTTTTTTTCGTTCGGCCCAAAATGTCACGGATGTGTCTTTTTTTTGTAGTGAAAGGGGGAAACCCACTCCTACTAGGAGTAGGATTCCCCCCCTTGGGCGCCCCCTTGTGGCCGGCCCTCCTCCTCCTCCTCCGCTCCTTTATATACGGGGAAGGGGTACCCCATAGGCACACAAGTTAATCTTTAATCGTGTGCGGTGCCCCCCTCCATAGTTTTCCACCTCGGTCATATTCTCGTAGTGCTTAGGCGAAGCCCTGCGTCGGTAACTTCATCATCACCGTCGACACGCTGTTGTGCTAATGGAACTCACCCTCGGCCTCAGCTAGATAAAGAGTACGAGGGACGTCACTGAGCTGAACGTGTGCAGATCGCGGAGGTGTCGTGCGTTCGCTACTTGATCAGTTGGATCACGAAGACGTTCGACTATGTCAACCGCGTTACTTAACGCTTCCGCTTTCGGTCTACGAGGGTATGTAGACACACTCTCTCCTCTCGTTTCTATGCATCTCCTAGATAGATATTGCGTGATCGTAGGAAAAAATTTGAAATACTGTGTTCCCTAACAGTGGCATCCGAGCCAGGTCTATGCGTAGATGTTATATGCACGAGTAGAACACAAAGAGTTGTGGGCGATAATAGTCATACTGCTTACCAGCATGTCACACTTTAATTCGGCGGTATTGTTGGATGAAGCGGCCCAGACCGACATTACATGACCGCGTTTGATACGTCTCCATCGTATCTACTTTTCCAAACACTTTTGCCCTTGTTTTGGACTCTAACTTGCATGATTTGAATGGAACTAACCTGGACTGACGCTGTTTTCAGCAGAATTGCCATGGTGTTATTTATGTGCAGAAACAAAAGTTCTCGGAATGACCTGAAACTCCACGGAGCGTCTTTTTGGAAATAATAAAAAAATACTGGCAAAAGATCAATGCCAGGGGGACCACACCCTAGCCACGAGGGTGGGGGGGGGGGGCACCCCTCCTACCTCGTGGGCCCCTTGGAGCTCCTCCGACCTCAAGTCCAACTCTATATATTCACCTTCGGGGAGAAAAAATATCAGGGAGAAGGATTCATCTCGTTTTACAATATGGAGCCGCCGCCAAGCCCTAAAACCTCTCGGGAGGGCTGATCTGGAGTCTGTTCGGGGCTCCGGAGAGGGGAATCCGTCGCCATCGTCATCATCAACCATCCTCCATCACCAATTTCATGATGCTCACCGCCGTGCGTGAGTAATTCCATCGTAGGCTTGCTGGACGGTGATGGGTTGGATGAGATTTATCATGTAATTGAGTTAGTTTTGTTAGGGTTTGATCCCTAGTATCCACTATATTCTGAGATTGATGTTGCTATGACTTTGCTATGCTTAATGCTTGTCACTAGGGCCCGAGTGCCATGATTTCAGATCTGAACCTATTATGTTTTCATCAATATATGAGAGTTCTTGATCCTATCTTGCAAGTCTATAGTCACCTACTATGTGTTATGATCCGGCAACCCCGAAGTGACAATAATCGGGACCATTCCCGGTGATGACCATAGTTTGAGGAGTTCATGCATTCACTATGTGTTAATGCTTTGGTCCGGTACTCTATTAAAAGGAGGCCTTAATATCCCTTAGTTTCCGCTAGGATCCCGCTGCCACGGGAGGGTAGGACAAAAGATGTCATGCAAGTTCTTTTCCATAAGCACGTATGACTATATTCAGAATACATGCCTACATTACATTGATGAATTGGAGCTAGTTCTGTGTCACCCTAGGTTATGACTGTTACATGATGAACCACATCCGGCATAATTCTCTATCACCAACCCATCGCCTAAGAGCTTTCCATATATTGTTCTTCCCTTATTTACTTCTCCATTGCTATTGTTACAATCACTACAAAATACCAAAAACACTACTTTTGTTATCATTACCTTTTTCTACCGTTACCACTACTATCATATTACTTTGCTACTAAATACTTTGCTACAAATATTAAGTTTCCAGGTGTTGTTGAATTGACAACTCAGCTGCTAATACTTGAGAATATTCCTTGGCTCCCCTTGTGTTGAATCAATAAATTTGGGTTGAATACTCTACCCTCGAAAACTGTTGCGACCCCCTATACTTGTGGGTTACCAGCGTTCATGAGACTGGTTCTACCGACGTGCTTCGCACACAGGTGGCTAGTGGGTGTCTGTTTCTCCAACTTTAGTTGAATCGAGTGTGACTACGCCCGGTCCTTGTTGAAGGTTAAAATATCACACTTGACGAAAAATAGTTGTGGTTTTTGATGCGTAGGTAAGAACGGTTCTTGCTAAGCCCGTAGCAACCACGTAAAACTTGCAACAACAAAGTAGAGTACGTCTAACTTGTTTTTGCAGGGCATGTTGTGATGTGATATGGTCAAGACGTGATTATATAAATTGTTGTATGAGATGATCATGTTTTGTAACAAAGTTATCGGCAACTGGCAGGAGTCATATGGTTGTCGCTTTATTGTATGAAATGCAATCGCCATGTAATTGCTTTACTTTATCACTAAGCGGTAGTGATAGTCGTGGAAGCAATGGTTGGCGAGACGACAATGATGCTATGATGGAGATCAAGGTGTCAAGCCGGTGAAGATGGTGATCATGACAGTGCTTTGAAGATGGAGATCAAAGGCACAAGATGATGATGGCCATATCATATCACTTATATTGATTGCATGTGATGTTTATCTTTTATGCATCTTATTTTTCTTAGTTTGGCAGTAGCATTATAAGATGATCTCTCACTAAATTTCAAGGTATAAGTGTTCTCCCTGAGTATGCACCGTTGCTACAGTTCGTCGTGCCGAGACACCACGTGATGATCGGGTGTGATAAGCTCTACGTTCACATACAAAGGGTGCAAGCCAGTTTTGCACAAGCAGAATACTCAGGTTAAACTTGACGAGCCTAACATATGCAGATATGGCCTCGGAACACTGAGACCGAAAGGTCGTGTGAATCATATAGTAGATATGATCAACATAGTGATGTTCACCATTGAAAACTTCTCCATCTCACATGATGATCGGACATGGTTTAGTTGATATGGATCACGTGATCATTTAGATGACTAGAGGGATGTCTATCTAAGTGGGAGTTCTTAAGTAATATGATTAATTGAAGTTTAATTTATCATGAACTTAGTACCTGATAGTATTTTGCATGTCTATGTTGTTGCAGATAAATGGCCCGTGCTACTGTTCCTTTGAATTTTAATGCATTCCTAGAGAAAGCTAAGTTGAAAGATGATGGTAGCAACTACACGGACTGGGTCCATAACTTGCGGATTATCCTCATTGCTGCACAAAAGAATTACGTCCTGGAAGCACCGCTAGGTGCAAAGCCCGCTGCAGGAGCAACACCACATGTTATGAACGTCTGGCAGAGCAAAGCTGATGACTACTCGATAGTTCAGTGTGCCATGCTTTACGACTTAGAATCGGGACTTCAACGATGTTTTGAACGTCATGGAGCATATGAGATGTTCCAGGAGTTGAAGTTAATATTTCAAGCAAATGCCCGAATTGAGAGATATGAAGTCTCCAATAAGTTATATAGCTGCAAGATGGAGGAGAATAGTTCTTTCAGTGAACATATACTCAGAATGTCTGGGTACCACAACCACTTGACTCAACTAGGATTTAATCTTCCTGATGATAGTGTCATTGACAGAGTTCTTCAATCACTGCCACCAAGCTACAAAAGCTTCATGATGAACTATAATATGCAAGGGATGGATAAGACAATTCCTGAGCTCTTCGCGATGCTAAAAGCCGCGGAGGTAGAAATCAAGAAGGAGCATCAAGTGTTGATGGTTAACAAGACCACTAGTTTCAAGAAAAGGGGCAAAGGGAAGAAGGGGAACTTCAAGAAGAACGGCAAGCAAGTTGCTGCTCAAGTGAAGAAGCCCAAGTCTGGACCTAAGCCTGAGACTGAGTGCTTCTACTACAAAGGGACTGGTCACTGTAAGCGGAACTGCCCCAAGTATTTGGCGGATAAGAAGGATGTCAAGGTGAACAAAGGTATATGTGATATACATGTTATTGATGTGTACCTTACTAGAGCTCGCAGTAGCACCTGGGTATTTGATACTGGTTCTGTTGCTAATATTTGCAACTCGAAACAAGGACTACGATTAAGCAAAGACTGGCTAAGGACGAGGTGACGATGCGCGTGGGAAATGGTTCCAAAGTCGATGTGATCGCGGTCGGCACGCTACCTCTACATCTACCTTTGGGATAGTATTAGACATGAATAATTGTTATTTGGTGCCATCGTTGAGCATGAACATTATATCTGGATCTTGTTTGATGCGAGATGGTTATTCATTTAAATCAGAGAATAATGGTTGTTCTATTTATATGAGTAATATCTTTTATGGTCATGCACCCTTGATGAGTGGTCTATTTTTATTGAATCTCGATAGTAGTGATACACATATTCATAGTATTGAAGCCAAAAGATATAAGTTTAATAGTGCAACTTATTTGTGGCACTGCCGTTTAGGTCATATTGGCGTAAAGCGCATGAAGAAACTCCATGCTGATGAGCTTTTGGAATCACTTGATTATGAATCACTTGATGCTTGCAAACCATGCCTCATGGGAAAGATGACTAAGACTCCGTTCCCTGGAACAATGGAACGAGCAACAGACTTCTTGGAAATAATACATACTGATGTATGCAGTCCGATGAGTGTTGATGCTCGTGGCAGGTATCATTATATTCTGACCTTCACCGATGATCTGAGCAGATATGGGTTTGTCTACTTGATGAAACATAAGTCTGAAACATTTGAAAAGTTTAAAGAATTTCAGAGTGAAGTGGAAAATCATCGTAACAAGAAAATTAAGTTTCTACGATCTGATCGTGGAGGTGAATATTTGAGTTATGAGTTTGGTCTTCATTTGAAACAATGCGAATAGTTTCGCAACTCACGCCACCTGGAACACCACAACGTAACAGTGTGTCCGAACGTCGTAACCGCACTTTATTAGATATGGTGCGATCTATGATGTCTCTTACTGATTTACCGCTATCATTTCGGGGTTATGCTTTAGAGACGGCTGCATTAATGTTAAACAGGGCACCATCAAAATCCGTTGAGACGACACCATATGAACTGTGGTTTGGCAAAAAAACCAAGTTGTCGTTTCTTAAAGTTTGGGGTTGCGATGCTTATGTGAAATTTTTTCAAACTGATAAGCTCGAACCCAAATCGGAGAAATGTGTCTTCATAGGATACCCAAAGGAGACTATTGGGTAAACCTTCTATCACAGATCCGAAGGCAAGATATTCGTTGCTAAGAATGGATCCTTTCTAGAGAAGGAGTTTCTCTTAAAAGAAGTGAGTGGGAGGAAAGTAGAACTTGATGAGGTAACTGCCCCTTCTCCCTTATTGGAAAGTAGTTCATCATAGAAATCAGTTCCAGTGATTCCCACACCAATTAGTGAGGAAGCTAATGATGATGATCATGAAACTTTTGATCAAGTTACTACCGAACCTCGTAGGTTAAGCAGAGTAAGCTCCGCACTAGAGTGGTATGGTAATCCTGTTCTGGAGGTCATGTTACTTGACCATGACAAACCTACGAACTATGAGGAAGCGATGATGAGCCCAGATTCTGCAAAATAGCTTGAGGCCATGAAATCTGAGATGGGATCTGAGGGAGTCCTGGATTAGGGGGTCTCTGGACAGCCGGACTATATCCTTTGGCTGGACTGTTAGACTATGAAGATAGAAGATTGAAGACTTCGTCTTGTGTCTGGATGGGACTCTACTTGGCATGGAAGGCAAGCTAGGCAGTACGGATATGGATATCTCCTCCTTTGTAACCGACCTTGTGTAACCCTACCCTCTCCGGTGTCTATATAAACCAGAGGGTTTTAGTCCGTAGGACACAACAACTACAACATACAATCATACCATAGGCTAGCTTCTATGGTTTAGCCTCTCTGATCTCGTGGTAGATCTACTCTTGTACTACCCATATCATCAATATTAATCAAGCAGGACGTAGGGTTTTACCTCCGTCAAGAGGGCCCGAACTTGGGTAAAAGATCGTGTCCACTGCCTCCTGTTACCATCCGCCTTAGACGCACAGTTCGGGACCCCCTACCCGAGATCCGCCGGTTTTGACACCGACATTGGTGCTTTCATTGAGAGTTCCTCTGTGTCATCGCCGTGAGGCTTGATGGATCCTACTATCATCGATAGCGATGCAATCCAGGGTGAGACTTTTCTCCCCAGACAGATCTTCGTGTTCGGCGGCTTTGCACTACGGGCCAATTTGCTTGGCCATCTGGAGCAGATTGAAAGTTACGCCCCTGGCCACCAAGTCAGGTTTGGAAGCTTAAACTACATGGCCGATATCCGCGGAGACTCGATCTTCGACGGATTGGAGCCTCTGCCTTGTGCGTCACGCGGTCACGATGAGTATGATTTAGCTCTACCACGGGACAGTGTTCAGGAGATCGCACCGACAGCCGCTCTGACCCTCAATTCGGATCCAGTTGCGCCTTCCGCGGACGGGTGGATGGACCCCGCCACGGAGGCCTTACCCTCAGCGGCGATCAAGCCGAACATCAACTTTACCTTACACGAGAGCCGTGTTGTTAAACTGCCGGATACTTCTCCAGGAACGGACTCTGAACCGCCTGTGCCTGTTCTGATCGAATCTGGTTGGGCGCCAATCATGGAATTTACCTCCGCAGATATCTTTCAACACTCGCCCTTTGGCGATATACTGAATTCATTAAAGTCTCTCTCCTTGTCAGGAGAATCCTGGCCGAACTATGCCCGGCAGGATTGGGATGCGGATGACGAAGAAATTCGTCGCCCACCCACCACCCACTTAATAGCCACTGTCGATGACTTAACCGACATGCTCGACCCCGACTCCGAAGACATCGACGGTATGGACGATGATGTAGGAGATGAATAGGAACCACTGCCCCTAGGGCACTGGACGCCCACTTCATCACATGACGTATACATGGTGGACACACCAAAAGAAAACGACGACGAGGAATGGAAAGACGCACCAAAGGGTTGTCCCCTCGAGAAGTAGTCAAAGCGGCGGCGTAAGCGCCGCCCCAAATCCCGCCTCAACAGAAACAACGATCATATAGACCCAGCGTTAGAGCAGGGCGAACCATCGCCGGATCACGGCAATACGGAGAATCAAACCGAACAACCTGACTCTGTCAAAGATAATAGCCCGGACGACCTCACACCGGACAGACACCCGGAGCAACAGAATGCCCATCAAAGGCTTATTGCCACCGCGAGGAGTCTAAAAAAGCAGAAGCAAAGACTCAAGGCTGCACAAGACACACTCGGAATCAGATGGAGCAAAGTACTCAATGCAGCAGCAAAGTACGACGGCAATCGCCCCACCAAGAGTTACCCGAAGCGGAAGTTACTACCCGAATTCGATGAGGAGGCCTTAGATCCCCTGCAACCAAAAATCAAAATGGCTACCTGGCCGGATAGACGACCTCACGGCCAACATAGAGCGGCAAACAATGCCACATATAAGCCAATACGCGATCCACACGAGGGCTCGCATCACAAGGACGGCGCAACCAGATCCATCTATGGACCACACAAGCGCTCTCCAGCATATGATGCAACACAATAAACATCTGAACAACGCGGTACACCCAGATACAAGGGTGCCCCACACCCCCTATGTTTCACCGATGAGGTGCTAGACCATGAATTTCCAGAAGGATTCAAACCCATAAACATAGAGGCATACGACGGAACAACGGACCCTGGGGTCTGGATTGAGGACTATATCCTCCATATCCATATGGCTCGAGGATATGATCTCCATGCCATCAAATATTTACCCCTCAAGCTCAAAGGGCCAGCTCGGCACTGGCTTAAAATCCTCCCCGAAAGCTCCATTGGAAGCTGTGAAGAGCTCGAAGACGCTTTTCGGGCAAATTTTCAAGGGACTTATGTCCGATCTCCGGACGCGGACGATTTGAGTCATATAACTCAACTGCCCGGAGAGTCAGCCCGAAAGCTTTGGAACATGTTTCTTACTAAAAAGAACCAAATAGTCGACTGTCCGGATGTCGAAGCCTTGGCAGCTTTTAAGCACAGCGTCCGTGAAGAATGGCTTGCCAGACACCTCGGCCAAGAAAAGCCGAGAACAATGGCAGCATTAACAAGCCTCATGACCCGCTTTTGCACGGGTGAGGATAGCTGGCTAGCCAGATGCAGCACCAGCGACCCCAGTACATCTGAAGTTAGAGATGGAAACGGGAAATCATGGTGCAACAACAATAACAAACGCCGGAATAAAGAAGACAACACGAAGAGCACGGCAGTAAACGCCGAATTCAAAAGCTCTCGGCCAAGTCAGCAAAAGCCGCCCTCTAAAGGCGCCAGAGATGAACTGTCCAGCCTCAACAAAATTCTGGACCAAATATGTCGGATCCATAGCACCCCCAGTAAACCCGCTAATCATACCCACAGAAAATGTTGGGTCTTCAAGCAGTCCGGCAGGCTCAACGCCGTACACAAGGGGGAGGATACACCAAGAGAAGACGAGGATGAGCCTCTCAAGCAAGACACTGGGGAACAAAAGAAATTTCCACCAGAAGTCAAAACAGTAAACGTGTTACACGTGACCAAGGGGAGAAACAAAGCGGCACTCCCGGATAAATATGCCCAAGGGCCTATCACCGCGGGGTCCTGCCACTGGTCGTCTCAACCGATCATTTTTGACCATTGGGATTACTCAGCAAGTATACGGTGTGCAGGATGGGCTGCCTTGGTATTAGACCCAATAATTGACGGATACCACTTCCCACGAGTCCTGATGGACGGTGGCAGCAGTCTAAACCTGATATATCAGGACACAATCCGCAAGATGGGGATAGACCCAATGAAAATTTGCCACAGCAACACTACCCTTAAAGGAGTAACGCCAGGCCCAGGGGCTCATTGCATGGGCTCCCTGCTACTAGAGGTTATATTCGGCTTCCTCGATAACTTCCGTAGCGAAAATTTAACATTCCACATTGCTCCATTCCAAAGTGGCTATCAGGCACTACTTGGACATGAAGCTTTCGCTCGCTTTAATGCAATACCGCACTACGCTTCCCTTACGCTTAAGATGCCCGGTCCACGTGGCATCATTGCAGTGAATGGGAACATTAAGCGATCCATGCGCGCCGAAGAGAGTGCGACTGCCTTGGCAGCCGCACACTAAAAATGGCCTCACCAGCTAATGCATTTGATAGGTCGTCCAGACCACGGACATGGTTAGACGAGTTCGGCGCAGCTACGTGTAATTCATACCGGAATGATGGCCACACCCCTATTACAAATACAAGGGCTCAACGCGCGTAGACAAGTGCCAATTTTTACTCATCTTTAATCATACATGGTTTCTTTAAAACCTACCTTTTTGCATGACAACTTTTCACCTAAGTTCCTCTCTTTTACAGATGACCACTGTGCTACACCCGTCCAGGATACGGCACAACGGAGACACAAGCGTAGACGTGCAGCAGGGACCCGTCCCAAGGATTCTTTTTAGATTAAGACCCTGCGTCAACCTTTTTTACTGTCTCTTGTTGATACACATCCCTCGGATTCTCAGTACAATTGAGAAGGATGCTGGCGTCTTGGCATGTGGCCACGTCAGGATAGTGCACGTACGTGGACACCAGGGGCTTCTTACAAAGGGCACTATTTAGGCCCGGTTTATACCATAAAGACCGAATATCTTAGGGAGTGTTCGGCGTCGCGAGTTTGGCCTTATATGCATCAGCTCCGAATCATGTCTTTGGTAAAATGTTGGGTTTGCCCGACTCCTATGTTTTGGTACCTTACGTTCTGCTCTATCGGCTAAGGTAGCACTAGGAGAACTACTGCGATTGTGCCCCGGGTCATCTAGACGAGCACCTCAGTAGAGAAAGCCGAGAACTGACTGTCATGATATAGCGTGAGATTGGTCAACCAGTTGATGACCTATCGGAATGTTAGAATTCCTCCACCTTAACGAAGGGCCGTTTCCCGGCCAGGCATGTACGCACCCCGAGTCCGGGAGAGTGCGGAGCCACCAGGGGCTATATAGTAGCCCCACCGTCAAACTCCTATGGCTAAGTGAAAGTGTTAAAGCATTATAGTCCGGTTGCCTCGTTCGCTGCGCTATCACCTCCTTAATAGTACCAAGACGTTGGGTTAAGTGTGAACACGCGCCTTCTGCAAACACCTCCGCATTATATGCGTGGGGGCTGAAGCCGACGACTGCAATCTTTCAGGTTATACGCATGTATACATAAACGGCCGCACAGGAGGCACCATATTACTTTCAGGCAAAAGTATAAACACAACCTTAATAAATTTCATAAAAACATTGTGTTTACAATGGGAATACATGTCACTCAAACATAATATTCTTCGAGCACTGGGACTCTATCAAACGAGCACCCTCGAGAACCTCTTCAAAATAGTGCTCGGCAGCCACTCGGCCTATGGCCGAACAGGGGCCGCAATAGTGGTAGCATCCATCTCCACCCAGTATGCTTTAACATGGGCAAGGGCCATCCGCGAGCCTTCTATGCACGCCGACCTCTTCATCGCATTGATGCGCGGCACCGCACCAAGGAACTGCTGCACTAAGCTGAAATAGCTATTCGGCTTCGGCTTTTCCGGCCACAGCTGATCCACAACAGACCTCATGGCGAGTCCGGACAACCTATTAAGTTCGGCCCATCCGGCTAGCTGATCAGTCAAGGGAAGCGGACGCTCTGGAACATTAAACTGCAACCAGAACAACTTGTCCACTTCACGATCTGTCTGATCTCAGAAGTATTCGACCGCATCGACAACGCTTGTCGCCAAGTCCATATATGCGTCTGCCGAACTCCACAACCGATCTAGAGGGGCATACCGTGGATCCCCGAACCTCCTCTGCAGCAGAAAGGGCTTCCTAGCCGCAATATTCCCAGCTTCGCGCAGCTCCTCCTTCTTCGCCCTCATAGCAGAGCGAGTGTCTCTGGTCACCATCGTGGCCTTTTCAAGGTCCGCTGCCTTCACTCGGTTCTCTTTTTCAAGGAACTGGCAATGGTCGGCAATGTCTTTTATTTCTACGGCCATCTTGGCCATCTTCTCTTTGCTTTTGCAATGCGCGGCCTTCTCGGCTCTTAACTCTTCGGCTGCTTTCAACGCAGCCGCATTACTAACTCTTGCTTGTTCCTTGGCTCGGGCAAGTTCCGCCCGAAGGGTCTCCACGGTGGC
The DNA here is from genome assembly GCF_018294505.1 of Triticum aestivum. Taxonomy (NCBI): domain Eukaryota; kingdom Viridiplantae; phylum Streptophyta; class Magnoliopsida; order Poales; family Poaceae; genus Triticum; species Triticum aestivum. The sequence goes on along the minus strand of NC_057812.1, from coordinate 164,567,709 downwards.
AGCTCCGTCTGCAGTCAAAACATATTAAAGATACTGGCATCATGCTGCTCTTATTATGTGACATTCACCATGAAAACATTACTTACCCTGTGACTCGTCAAGCCGCCTGTTAACAAGCTCGATGTCGGCGTCTGCCGCATCTAGTTGCCGCTTTAGTTCGGCAAACTCATGAGTCCGGCTAGCCACCGGAGCTCCCATTACCTGCACATTAAAGCGGTATGGTTATTGCCTGGGACTACGATCCTCTGTTCGCCGCCGTTCTCAATGACAACCAGAGTCTCAGGGGCTACTATCTACACAGGGCACACCTAACATGTGCAGTACTATCAAAAAGTATATCATTTCACGTACCTCAAAGCCCGTCAGTAGACTCATAAAAGCTTCATGCAATCCGCTTTCGGTGGACGAAATTCTTTCCATCACCGTACCCATTAACGTACATTGTTCCTCTGAGATGGCTGCTTGCTCCAACAGCTCCCTCAGTATATCCGACCGCATACCAGACGGTGCCGGACTCTTTTGTTTGCTCTCTTCAAGAGCCAGACGCTGAGGACTTCGGGTGACTATAGGATTATCTTCTGGCCTCACCAGATCGGGAGAGGCCCTCCGTGACGACACTTCAAGGTCACCCGCTTCTTGAGCGGAGGAGTCCGGGGGAGGCGTTTCGCTCTCCATCATCTCCGAAAGAAGATCCCCCGAAGATGAGCTCTGCTGAGAAGGGCTAAGATCCGAACTGCAAGATAAATACTTCGGTTATTTTCCTCAGAGGTAAGGTAATATATCTTCACTATTGAAGTACTTTCTAATTACTTACAGCTCGTTGGAGGGCTGATCCTCGTGCGGACTTTGTGCGGCAAAAGCACCCTCCAAGGCAGGACCCTCTAGTGGGGATTTCTTCTCCCGTTTGGAAGCCTCGGTTTCCGGATCTTCAGAGGCAGTCCTCTTCCTTCCCCGAAGTGAGAGAAGGTCGGATTCTTCTCCTTGGTTATCCTCCTTCACGGAGGTGCTCATTCCCTCGGTTGGAATTGGTAGTGATGGGGGCCCGCTCTCGACCTCATTATTCCCCCCTTTATCTTCCTTTGAGGGCTCCGGGCAGGGTGCTAGCTCAAGCATCTTTTCCAGTACCGGATTCTCCAAACCCTCAGGAAGGGGGGGCGAACACCGAATCATCTTCGCCTTTGTTAGCCAGTCCTGGTCAAAGAGCGACTTCTCAGAATGACGTCATGGTAAATAATAGACGGTGTGTTCGGCTAAAGGATTACTTACTTGGTCGGCGGTTCGGTTGCTGCTCAGGCCCACGTCCTCGGTAGTATCCGGACACTCTATTTGGGGTCCGAAGAATGATTTGTACATCTCCTCGCACGTCAGGCCGAGGAAATTCTGAATAGCCCGAGGCCCTTCTGGGTTGAACTCCCACATACGGAGGGGCCGGCGTTTGCATGGCTGGATTCGTCGAACCAGCATGACTTGCATTACCATAATCAAACTGAAATCTCCTTTGAAGAGATTTTGGATGCAGCTTTGCAGTACAGGCACGTCCTTGGCGGGACCCCAGCTCAGCCCTCTGCTAATCCATGACATCAGTTGTGGTGGAGGGCCCGAGCGGAAAGAAGGGGCAGCCACCCACTTGGCACTTATGGGAGCTGTGACGTAAAACCACTCCTGTTGCCATAATCCAGACACCTCTGGAAAGGATCCTTTGGGCCACGGAGCTCCTGCAATCTTGCTTATTAATGCTCCTCCGCACGCTGCGTGCTGTCCCTCGATTGTCTTCGGCTTCACATCAAAAGTCTTGAGCCACAAGCCAAAGTGAGGGGTAATGCGGAGGAAGGCCTCACACACGACAATAAATGCCGAGATGTGAATAAAGGAGTCCAGGGCTAGATCGTGGAAGTCTAGCCCATAGTAAAACATCGAACCCCTTATGAAGGGATCCAGAGTGAGGCCTAGACCTCGGAGGAAGTGGGAGATGAACACAACATCTTCGTTGGGTTCAGGAGTAGGGACGACCTGCCCTCGGGCAGGCAGCCGATGCGAAACCTCGATGGTCAGGTATCTGGCCTCCCTCAACTTCTTGATGTCTTCTTCCATAACGGAGGAGGGCATCCATCATCCTTGAAGGCTAGATCCGGACATGATTGAAGGTTCGGAGCACCTGACCTAGGCTTTGGGTGTTAGAACTCGAGGCGGGGGAAGGATTCGATTGAGCTCGGGAGGGAAAAAAGTAAAAGCCTTGTCCCTTTATAAAGAGGGTGAATATCAAGCGTCCTCTCCGTAGCCGTCTGGAACTTGCCTATAATCTAGGAGTCCTAGACACGGTTGGGTTACCCACCCCCATATTGATGAGAATCCCGTAATAAGGGGACACGATCTCTGCTTTGAGAAGACGTGTCAAAAAACTGCCTCGCGTTATGTGCGGGGCTAGTTAAAGAAAACGGTTCGAATAATCACCGGGCCATGACATAACGTCATGCTGCCAAAACAAGTCAGCAAATTAGATTTGCGAAAATATTATTCTCTCTACGGTGGTATGTGGAACTTATTTTGCAGGGTCGAACACTATCCTTGTATTCAAATTCTTCCGTGGTGTATTCAGAGGAGGAACCCGCCTTGCAATGCCGAAGACAATACTACGCACCGGACTCATCATGATTGAAGCCTGGTTCAGGGGCTACTGAGGGAGTCCTGGATTAGGGGGTCTCCGGACAGCCGGACTGTTAGACTATGAAGATACAAGATTGAAGACTTCGTCTCGTGTCCGGATGGGACTCTACTTGGCATGGAAGGCAAGCTAGGCAGTACGGATATGGATATCTCCTCCTTTGTAACCGACCTTGTGTAACCCTAACCCTCTCCGGTGTCTATATAAACCGGAGGGTTTTAGTCCGTAGGACACAACAACTACAACATACAATCATACCATAGGCTAGCTTCTAGGGTTTAGCCTCTCTGATCTCGTGGTAGATCTACTCTTGTACTACCCATATCATCAATATTAATCAAGCAGGACGTAGGGTTTTACCTCCATCAAGAGGGCCCAAACCTGGGTAAAAGATCGTGTCCCCTGCCTCCTGTTACCATCTGCCTTAGACGCACAGTTCGGGCCCCCCTACCCGAGATCCGCCGGTTTTGACACCGACAGGATCCATGTATGAAAATAAAGTGTGGACTTTGGTTGACTTGCCCAATGATCGGCAAGCCATAGAGAATAAATGGATCTTCAAGAAGAAGACTGGCACTGATTGTAATGTTACTGTCTACAAAGCTCGACTTGTTGCGAAAGGTTTTTGACAAGTTCAAGGAGTTGACTATGATGAGACCTTCTCACCAGTAGCGATGCTTAAGTCCGTCCGAATCATGTTAGCAATTGCCGCATTTTATGATTATGAAATTTGGCAAATGGATGTCAAAAATGCATTCCTTAATGGATATCTTAAAGAAGAGTTGTATATGATGCAACCAGAAGGTTTTGTCGATCCAAAAGGTGCTAACAAAGTGTGCAAGCTCCAGCGATCCATTTACGGACTGGTGCAAGTATCTCGGAGTTGGAATATATGCTTTGATAGTGTGATGAAAGCATATGGTTTTATACAGACTTTTGGAGAAGCCTATATTTACAGGAAAGTGAGTGGGAGCTCTAGCATTTCTAATATTATATGTGGATGACATATTGTTGATCGGAAATGATACCGAATTTCCAAATAGCATAAAAGGATACTTGAATAAGAATTTTTCAATGAAAGACCTTAGTGAAAGCTGCTTATATATTGGGCATCAAGAACTATAGAGATAGATCAAGACGCTTAATTGGACTTTCACAAAGCACATACCTTGATAAAGTTTTGAAGAAGTTCAAAATGGGTCAAGCAAAGAAAGGGTTCTTGCCTGTGTTACAAGGTGTGAAGTTGAGTCAGACTCAATGCCTGGCCACTGCAGAAGATAGAGATAAAATGAAAGTCATTCCCTATGCCTCAGCCATAGGTTCTGTCATGTATGCAATGATGTGTACCAGACCTGATGTGTGCCTTGCTATTAGTTTAGCAGGGAGGTACCAAAGTAATCCAGGAGTGGATCACTAGACAGCGGTCAAGAACATCCTGAAATACCTGAAAAGGACTAAGGATATGTTTCTTGTTTATGGAGGTGACAAAGAGCTCGTCGTAAACGGTTACATCGATGCGAGCTTTGACACATATCCAGATGACTCAAAGTCACGAATCGAATATGTATTTTTATTGAATGGCGGAGCTGTCACTTGATGCAGTTTTAAGCAGAGCGTCGTGGCAGGATCTAAGTGTGAAGCGGAATACATAGCTGCTTCAGAAGCAGCAAATGAAGGAGTCCAGATGAAGGAGTTCATATCCGATCTAGGTGTAATACCTAGTGCATCGGGTCCAATGAAAATCTTTTGTGACAATACTGGTGCAATTGCCTTGGCAAAGGAATCCAGATTTCACAAGAGAACCAAGCACATCAAGATACGCTTCAATTCCATCCGTGATCAAGTCAAGGAGGGAGACATAGAGATTTGCAAGATACATACGGATCTGAATGTTACAGACCCGTTGACTAAGCCTCTCTCACGAGCAAAACATGATCAACACCAAGACTCCATGGGTGTTAGAATCATTACTGTGTAATCTAGATTATTGACTCTAGTGCAAGTGGGAGACCGAAGGAAATAAGCCCTAGAGGCAATAATGAAGTTGTTATTATATTTCCTGATATCATGATAAATGTTTTTTATTCATGCTAGAATTGCATTAAACGGAAACTTAGTAGATGTGTGAATACATAGACAAACAGAGTGTCCCTAGTATGCCTCTACTTGACTAGCTCGTTAATCAAAGATGGTTAAGTTTCCTAGCCATGGACATGTGTTATCATTTTATGAATGGGATCACAACATTAGAGAATGATGTGATGGACTAGAGCCATCCGTTAGCTTAGCACTATGATCATTTAATTTATTGCTATTGCTTTCTTCATGACTTATACATGTCCCTATGACTATGAGATTATGCAACTCCCGAATACCGGAGGAACACCTTGTGTGCTATCAAACGTCACAACGTAACTGGGTGATTATAAAGATGCTCTACAAGTGTCTCCGATGGTGTTTGTTGAGGTGGCATAGATCAAGATTAGGATTTGTCACTCCATGTATCGGAGAGGTATCTCTGGGCCCTCTCGGTAATGCACATCACTATGAGCCTTGCAAGCAATGTGACTAATGAGTTAGTCATGGGATGATGCATTACGGAATGAGTAAAGAGACTTGTCGGTGATGAGATTGAACTAGGTATAATGATATCGACAATCGAATCTCGGACAAGTAACATACCGATGACAAAGGGAACAACGTATGTTGGTACGCGGTTTGACCGATAATGATCTTCATAGAATATGTAGGAACCAATATGAGCATCTAGGTTCCGCTATTGGTTATTGACCGGAGATGAGTCTCAGTCATGTCTACATAGTTCTCGAACCCATAGGGTCCGCACACTTAATGTTCGATGACGATATGTATTATGGTTATGTGATTTGATGTATCGAAAGGTTGTTCAGAGTCTAGGATGTGATCACAGACATGATGAGGAGTCTCGAAATGACCGAGACATAAAGATTCATATATTGGAAGGCTACATTCGGACACTGAAATGGTACGGGTCGTTCCGGATAAGTTTCAGAGTACTGGGGGTTACCGGAACCCCCCGGGAAGTTATTGGGCCCCATGGGCCTAATGGTGGAAGAGAGGAGGCAGGCCAAGGTGTGGCGCATGCCCCCCTAGCCCAAACCGAATTGGACCAGGGTTAGGGGGGCCGCCCCCTTTCCTTCTCTTCTTCCTCTCCTTCCTTCTTCTCCTACTTGGACTAGGAAAGGGGGAAACCTACTCCTACTAGGAGTAGGATTCCCCCCCTTGGGCGCGCCCCTTGTGGCCGGCCCTCCTCCTCCTCCCCTCCTTTATATACGGGGGAGGGGGGCACAACATAGACACAAAAGTTAGTCTTTAACCGTGTGCGGTGCCCCCTCCACAGTTTTCCACCTCGGTCCTATTGTCGTAGTGCTTAGGCGAAGCCCTGCGTCAGTAACTTCATCATCACCGTCAACACGCCGTCGTGCTGACGGAACTCACCCTCGGCCTTAGCTGGACCAAGAGTACGAGGGACATCACCGAGCTAAACATGTGCAGATCGCGGAGGTGTTGTGCGTTCGGTACTTGATCAGTTGGATCGCGAAGACGTGCGACTACATCAACCACGTTACTTAACGCTTCCGCTTTCGGTCTACGAGGGTATGTAGACACACTCTCCCCTCTCGTTTCTATGCATCTCCTAGATAGATCTTGCGTGATCGTAGGATTTTTTTTGAAATACTGCATTCCCCAACAAAACTGTGGAAGGGGCACCGCACACGGCTAAGAGATTGTCTGTTGTGCTTTGGGGTGCCCCCTGGCCACGTATATAAAGGAGGAGAGGGAGGAGGCCGGGGGCCATGAGGGGGCGCGCCAAGGGGGAGTCCAACTAGGATTCCCAATCCTAGCTGGACTCCCTTTCCTATTCCAAGAGGGGAAGGAGGGAAGGAGAGGGAGAGGAAGAGGAAAGAGGGGGGCGCGCCCCCTCCCCCTAGTCCAATTTGGACTGCCCTTGGGGGGGCACCCTGTGGGCTGCCCTCTCCTACTGCCTTATGGCCCATCTAGGCCCATAACTTCCCGGGGGGGGGGGGGGTTCCGGTAACCCCTTGGTTCCCTGATAAACATCTGAAACATTATGAAACCTTTCTGGTGTTCGAATACCTTCTTCCAATATATCAATCTTTACCTCTCGACCATTTCGAGACTCCTTGTCATGTTCGTGATCTCATCCGGGACTCCGAACAAACTCCGGTCATAAAATCACATAACTCATAATACAAATCGTCATCGAACGTTAAGCGTGCGGACCCTACGGGTTCGAGAACTATGTAGACATGACCGCATCTCTGGTCAATAACCAATAGCGGAACCTGGATGCTCATATCAGCTCCTACATATTCTACGAAGATCTTTATCGGTCAAACCGCATAACAACATACATCATTCCCTTTGTCATCGGTATGTTACTTGCCCGAGATTCGATCGTCGGTATCATCACACCTAGTTCAATCTCGTTACCGACAAGTATCTTTTCTCGTTCCATAGTGCATCATCCCGCAACTAACTCATTAGTCACTGCTTGCAAGGCTTATAGTGATGTGCATTACCGAGAGGGCCCAGGGATAGCTCTCCGACACACGGAGTGAAAAATCGTAATCTTGATCTATGCCAACTCAACAAACACCTTCGGAGACACCTGTAGAGCATCTTTATAATCACCCAGTTACGTTGTGACGTTTGATAGCACATAAAGTGTTTCTTCACTGGAGTTGCATAATCTCATAGTCAGAGGAATACGTATAAGTCATGAAGAAAGCAATAGCAATAAAACTAAACGATCATAATGCTAAGCTAACGGATGGGCCTTGTCCATCACATCATTTTCTAATGATGTGATACCGTTCATCAAATGCCAACACATGTCTATGGTTAGGAAACTTAACCATCTTTGATTAACGAGCTAGTCAAGTAGAGGCATATTAGGGACACTCTGTTTGTCTATGTATTCACACATGTACTAAGTTTCTGGTTAATACAATTCTAGCATGAATAATAAACTTTTATCATAATATAAGGAAATATAAATAACACCTTTATTATTGCCTTTAGGGCATATTTCCTTCACAAATTTCCTCCCGCATCCGTCCGCGGACAAGTGGGCTAGTCGGGGGCACATATGCGAGAGGACGACATCCAAACCTAGCCGCGTACGTTTCAAACTCTTTTTCAACAAACCGGATGAAATTCGTGCAAACAAGGCCGGATTTCATACAAACCGAACAAGAACTGTTAGATTTTTGACATATTTCAACTAAAAATGAAACATGGCTAGTCTACGACCGGCGCGGCGGGTCTCCAGCATTGTCCCCATGTAGGGGCGGGCCCAGGATTTCAAGAGTGTGTATTCAAAATTTTAAAGGCTGTTTTTCGAAAGTCTAAAGCCTTGTTTTGGCATATATAACGGATTCTAGTACCAGTTTACACAAATTGGGTAATAACTATGGAAACCGCAGAACCTAATATATTCATAGAATTGATCATAATTTCAAATTTCCATCTTATATTAAATACTAATTGTTCAAAGATCAAAGTGGCAACATATAAGATATATAGAGATGGAAAATAAGTAATGATAAAAAGCTGACAAATTGCAGGATGACAGTCCTATCCTTGATGTTTTGAAAATGAGTTTAGTTAACTAAGAATCTTTATGTTTGGCAACACTAGAGGAATTTTAGTTTTCTAGTATGTTAGAGGGTATTCTCTTGAATGAACTATTTAGAAACAAGCTAAGAAGCATGAGATACAGAGAGAAATAAATAACCAAAATCTAATTAGCAAGGTGAATAGATCTAATTACAATAAACAGATCATATGTACTGGTACTGCTATGTGAACCTAGGGATTTCAAATTGAAGACCGATGTGTGCAAATATTGGTACCAAAGGGAGCGGGGGATGGATGACATACACGTACGCTGGAATCTGGATGATGCGCCGCTCGCCCGTGGCTGCCGCCAGTTCATGACCTAGATCGATAGAATTTGGGAATTGGGAAGGTAACTTTTTTTGAGGGGTGAAAAACAATTTATTCATCACCAAAATCCACATGAAGTGGGATACAAGAAGGGTCATGGGGATTTCCAAGCCACACATGGCGTCCCGGACCCTGAGAAAGAGCAAATTTAGCTAGTCTATGTGCCTCATAGTTTACGGCACGACCCTCCCAAGCAAAATTACAATTAAATGTAGTAGCACTAAGATTTATTTCACTAATAATAGCACCATACCGGCCTCTGGTCCCCTCAGAAATGTCTGAGACAACTTGTTTGCAATCCGAGGCAATGATGAACTATTGTAAGTTGAGATCCTCTGCCAACGCTAAGGCCTCCCGTCAAGCAATCGCCTCCAAAATAGTAGGATCGCATACACCATAAGTGACTAGTGCTGATCTTCCAAGATAGAATCCTTGGTCATCCCTGCAGATAGCAGCAGCTGAGCCTCGACTCTCGAACCTAAGCCCGGCATCCACATGAATTTTTGCATTGCCCATTGGGGGAGCCTTGGGTCTAGCAGCAGGAGCCACATGCAATAATAAAGTTATTATTTATTTCCTTATATCATGATAAATGTTTATTATTCATACTAGAATTGTATTAACCGGAAACAAGATACATGTGTGAATATGTAGACAAACAGAGTGTCACTAGTATGCCTCTACATGACTAGCTCGTCGATAAAAGATGGTTATGTTTCCTAGCCATAGACATGAGTTGTCATTTGATTAACGGGATCACATCATTAGGAGAATGATGTGATTGACTTGACCCATTCCGTTAGCTTAGCACTTGATCATTTAGTATGTTGCTATTGCTTTTTTCATGACTTATACATGTTCCTATGACTATGAGATTGTGCAACTCCCGTTTACCGGAGGAACACTTTGTGTGCTACCAAACATCACAACGTAACTGGGTGATTATAAAGGTGCTCTACAGGTATCTCCGAAGGTACTTGTTGAGTTGGCGTATTTCGAGATTAGGATTTGTCACTCCAATTGTCGGAGAGGTATCTCTGGGCCCACTCGGTAATGCACATCACTATAAGCCTTGCAAGCAATGTAACTAATGAGTTAGTTGCAGGATGATGTATTACGGAATGAGTAAAAGAGACTTGTCGGTAACGAGATTGAACTAGGTATTGAGATACCGATGATCGAATCTCGGGCAAGTAACATACCGATGACAAAGGGAACAACGTATGTTGTTATGCTGTTTGACCGATAAAGATCTTCGTATAATATGTGGGAGCCAATATGAGCATCCAGGTTCCGCTATTGGTTATTGACCGGAGATGTGTCTCGGTCATGTCTACATAGTTCTCGAACCCGTAGGGTCCGCACGCTTAAAGTTCGGTGACGATTTGTATTATGAGTTTATGTGATTTGATGTACCAAAGGTAGTTCGGAGTCCCTAATGAGATCGGGGACATGACGAGGAGTCTCGAAATGGCCGAGACGTAAAGATCGATATATTGGACGACTATATTCAGACATCGGAAAGGTTCCGAGTGATTCGGTTATTTTTCGGAGTACCGGGGAGTTATGGGAATACGGGGAAGAAGTATTGGGCCTCATGGGCCAAGTGGTGGAAGAGAAGAGGTAGGGCGCGTGGCCCCCATAGCCCAAACTGAATTGGACTAGGGGGGGGGGCTGGGCCCCCTTTCATCCTTTTCTCCCTCTCCTTCCTTCTCCCCTTCCCCCTTCCTTTCCTCCTCCTAGTAGGAGTAGGAAAGGGGAGTCCTACTCCTACTAGGAGGAGGACTCCTCCTCCTGGCGTGCCCTAGGAGGGCCGACTGGCCTCCCCCCTTGCTCCTTTATATACGGGGACAGGGGGCACCCTAGAACACAACAATTGATCATTGATCTCTTAGCCGTGTGCGGTGCCCCCCTCCAACATAATCCACCTCGATCATATCGTAGCGGTGCTTAGGCGAAGCCCTACGTTAGTAGCATCATCATCACCGTCACCACGCCGTCGTGCTGATGAAACTCTCCTGTGAAGCTTTGCTGGATCAGAGCTCGCGAGATGTCATCGAGTTGAACGTGTGCAAAACTCGGAGGTGCCGTGCGTTTGGTACTTGGATCGGTTGGATCGTGAAGACGTACGGCTACATCAACCGCGTTGTGCTAATGCTTCCACTTTTGGTCTACGAGGGTACGTGGACACACTCTCCCCTCTCGTTGCTATGCATCACCTTGATCCTGAGTGTGCGTAGGATTTTTTTTGAAATTACTACGTTCCCCAACAGTGGCATCCGAGCCAGGTTTATGCGTAGATGTTATATGCACGAGTAGAACACAAGTGAGTTGTGGGTGATACAAGTCATACTGCTTACCAGCATGTCATACTTTGGTTCGGCGGTATTGTTGGATGAAGTGGCCCGGACCGACATTATGCATACGCTTACGCGATACTGGTTCTACCGACGTGCTCTGCACACATGTGGTTGGCGGGTGTCAGTTTCTCCAACTTTAGTTGAATCGAGTGTGGCTACGCCCAGTCCTTGTGAAGGTTAAAACAATACTAACTTGACGAAATATCGTTGTGGTTTTGATGCGTAGGTAAGAACGGTTCTTGCTCAGCCCGTAGCATCCACGTAAAACTTGCAACAACAAAGTAGAGGATGTCTAACTTGTTTTTGTAGGGCTTGTTGTGATGTGATATGGTCAAGACATGATGACATATAAGTTGTTGTATGAGATGATCATGTTTTTTTGAAGTTATTGGCAACTAGCAGAAGCCTTACGGTTGTCTCTTTATTGCATAAGATGCAAGCGCCAAACAATTGCTTTATTTTTTCGCTATGCGATAGCAATAGTTGCAAGAGCAATAGTTGGCGAGAGGACCATGTGACGACACTCTGATAAAAGATCAAGATGATGGAGATCATGGTGTCATGCCGGTAACAATGGAGATCATGATAGTACTTTAGAGATGGAGATCAAAAGCACAAGATGATGATGGCCATATCATGTCACATATTTTGATTGCATGTGATGTTTATCTTTTATTCATCTTATTTTGCTTAGTTTGACGGTAGCTTTATAAGATGATCTCTCACTAAATTTCAAGGTAAAAGTGTTCTCCCTGAGTATGCACCGTTGCCAAAGTTCGTCGTGCCGAGACACCACGTGATGATCGGGTGTGATAAGCTCAACGTTCATCTACAACGGGTGTAAGACAGTTTTGCACACGTAGAATACCTGGGTTAAACTTGACGAGCCTAGCATATACAGATATGGCCTCGGAACTGTGAGACCGAAAGGTCGAGCGTGAATCATATAGTGGATATGATCAACATAGTGATGTTCACCACTGAAAACTACTCCATCTCACGTGATGATCGGACATGGTTTAGTTGATATGGATCACGTGATCACTTAGATGATTAGAGGGATGTGTATCTAAGTGGGAGTTCTTAAGTAATACGATTAATTGAACCTAAATTTATCATGAACTTAGTCCTAATAGTATTTGCATATCTATGTTGTAGATCAATAGCTCGCACATAGCTTCCCCATTTTTTTTGATATGTTCCTAGAGAAAAATAAATTGAAAGATGTTAGTAGCAATGATGCGGATTGGATCCGTGATCTAAGGATTATCCTTATTGCTGCATAGAAGAATTATGTCCTTGATGCACCGCTAGGTGATGGACCTATTGTAGGAGTATATGCAGACATTATGAATGTTTGGCAAAGCTCAGTATGATGACTACTTGATAGTTTATTGCACCATGCTTTACAGCTTAGAACTGGGACTTCAAAAATGTTTTGAACGCCACGGAGCATGTAAGATGTTCCAAGAGTTGAAATTAGTATTTCATACTCATGCCCGTGTCGAGAGGTAGGAGACCTCTGACAGTACTTTGCCTACAAAATGGAGGAGAATAGCTCAGCTAGTGAGCATGTGCTTAGAATGTCTGAGTGCTACAATCACTTGAATCAAGTGGGAGTTAATCTTCCAGATAAGATAGTGATTGACATAATTCTCTAGTCACTATCACCAAGTTACTGGAACTTCGCGATGAACTATAATATTCAAGGGATAACGGAAACGATTCCCAAGCTATTCGTGATGCTGAAATCGACGAAGGTAGAAATCAAGAAAAGCATCAAGTGTTGATGGTTGACAAGACCACTAGTTTCAAGAAAAGGGCAAATGGAAGAAAGGGAACTTCAAGAAGAACGACAAGCAAGTTGCTGCTCAAGTGAAGAAGCCCAAGTCTACTAAGCCTGAGACTAAGTGCTTCTACTACAAAGGGACTGGTCACTGGAAGCAGAACTACCCCAAGTACTTGGCGGATAAGAAGGATGGCAAAGTGAACAAATGTATATTTGATATACATGTTATTGATGTGTACTTTACTAGTGTTTATAGCAACCCCTCAGTATTTGATACTAGTTCAGTCGTTAAGATTAGTAACTCGAAACAGGAGTTGCAGAATGAACAAAGACTAGTTAAGGGTGAAGTGATGATGTGTGTTGGAAGTGGTTCCAAAATTGATATGATCATCATCGCACACTCCCTATACTTTTGGGATTAGTGTTGAACCTAAATAAATGTTATTTGGTGTTTGCGTTAAGCATGAAAATGATTTGATCATGTTTATTGCAATACGGTTATTCATTTAAAGTCAGAGAATAATTGTTGTTCTGTGTGCATGAATAAAACCTTCAATGGTCATACACCCAAGGTGAATGGTTTATTGAATCTCGATCGTAGCGATACACATATTCGTATTGAAGCCAAAAGATGCAAAGTTAATAATGACAGTGCAACTTATTTGTGGCACTGCCGTTTAGATCATACTAGTGTAAAGAGCATGAAGAAAATCCATGCCGATGGGTTTTTGAAATCACTTGATTATGAATCAGTTGATGCTTGCGAACCATGCCTCATGGGAAAGATGACTAAGACTCCGTTCTCCGGAATAATGGAGCAAGCAACTGACTTATTGGAAATAATACATACTGATGTATGCGGTCGAATGAGTGTTAAGGCTCGCTGCGAGTATCGTTATTTTCTGACCTTCACAGATGATTTGAGCAGATATGGGTATATCTACTTGATGAAACATAAGTCTGAAACATTTGAAAATTTCAAAGAATTTCAGAGTGAAGTGGAAAATCATCATAACAAGAAAATAAAGTTTCTGCGATCTGATCGTGGAGGAGAATATTTGAGTTACGAGTTTAGTCTTCATTTGAAACAATGCGAAATGGTTTCGCAATTCACGCCACCTGGAACACCACAGCATAATGGTGTGTCTGAACGTCATAACTGTACTATATTAGATATGGTGCAATCTATGATGTCTCTTACCGATTTACCACTATCATTTTGGGGTTATGCATTAGAGACAACTGCATTCATGTTAAATAAACCTAGGAACGGTTATTAAAAAACTGGGTGAAACGGTTCGGTTCTTGCTTTGGGTTTGATTGGTTCAGGTTTTATTGGGCTGAATCTTTTTTAGTTTGGTTTTGGTTTGGGTATGTGAAGAAACCAATTTAGGTATAGTTGGTTATGGGCTTAAACAATTTGGTTATTAACGGCTATAAACTATGGGTCCAAACCGGTTTCTGGGCATTGGTTATGTGCAATAAGCAACTAAGCATTGACAACGAGTATCTTTGATCCGCGTACATGCTGCGATGCACTATGTAATTCTGTATTATGGGGAAATACCACATGCAAATTGAATGTGTTTGCTTGTGCTTTAGCTAAGCAATTGGTTTTAATACACTTGTTAATGAGCTTTTTAGTCGTGGGCATTGTCTTTTTACACTTGTTGTGTGTCGACCGTATCTCAATGATAACTTTGTTCCCAAACTATTGTAGATGCACTTATGCCTTTTCTATGTTGTCAGAGTAAATTACCACGGGTAGCCTAGCCGGCTCCCCCCGGCTCTTTAGAAAAATTATAGGCCGATCGAGCCTCCAAGCATCCAAGACATGGGGCCGCCTTCCCCCAGCTGGCTACCTCTCAGGCCGGCTGCACAAAGGCGGCCCAGCCCTAAAATCCTTGTGAAACAAAACCACGAGAGGGCCGGCTCCAAGAAGCCGGCCACGAGAAGGCCGACTCCAAGAAGCCGGCCCCTCAGCAGGCGGCCAAGATCGTGCTCTCAGAGTCTGCGCCCACATAATGGCGATGAGATGGGGCGTGGCTATAGTGAATCCTGCCACCCCCGAATCCTGGGGCGCGCATGGCCACCGTACGCCGTACGAGGCGGCCATCACCCATCCGGCGCGGCACTGTTGCCATGTTGACCATGACGTCACCTAGGCGAGCAGTCAGTATGACCCGTGGGTGGCGGGCCCCCTCAGTCAGGGAGACATCCAAAGGCGGCCAGGCCTCTCGCAGTCGGCCTGGGGTATGGCCGGCTCCCAATAGCCGGCTAGCTCTCTCCCTCGAAGGAGGTGCCTCATTAAGGAGATAAGACGAGGTAAGGCTATAGTGATGAGCCGCCCGGCGGTGGCACTGTAGCCATGCTTACCACGATGAAGCCCTCGTCACTAGAGGCGAGGCAATAGTAACCAGCCTCCAACAAGACTCCCGAGCGGTGGGACCGACCTGTCGACCAGAAGGCTGGCAGCCAGCGGGGTCCACCAGTCGGTGGGCCCCATTGGTCAGCGGAGAAGCTGGCGAGCGTAGACACAGATGGCTGGGGCCCACGCCAAGCCGGATTACTGTTGTACCCCTGGGGGGTAGGCCTATATAAACCCCCCAGGGCACCCATGCAGAGGGATCCCCTTTTTTGGATAGTTTTAGACACCTCATCGAGAGGATAAGCGGGCCAGCCTTGCCCTTCTTCATGTTGGGGATCGTAGCAGAAATTTAAAATTTTCTACCCATCACCAAGATCAATCTATGGAGTAATCCAGCAACGAGAGGAAGGGGAGTGCATCTCCATACCCTTGTAGATCGCTAAGCGGAAGCGTTGCAACAATGCGGTTGGTGGAGTCGTACACATAGCGATTCAGATCGCGATCGATTCCGATCTAAGTACCGAACAACGGCGCCTCCGCGTTCAACACACGTACAGCCCGGTGACGTCTCCCGCGCCTTGATCCAGCAAGGAGAGAGGGAGAGGTTGGGGAAGACTCTGTCCAGTAGCAGCACGACGGCGTGGTGGTGGTGGAGGAGCGCGGGACTCCAGCAGGGCTTCGCCAAGCACTACGAGAGACGAGGTGGGAGAGAGGTAGGGCTGCGGCAAGAGGGAGATCAAATCATGTGTTGGGTAGCCCCCAATACCTCAAGTATATCTAGGTGGAGGGGAGGGGCTGCACCCCCTTCTAGGGTTCCCTCCCTAGGGGGGGCGGCAGCCCTAGATGCCATCTAGGGTGGCGGCCAAAGGGGAGAGGAGAGGGGGGCGCCCTAGGGTGGGCCTTAAGGCCCATCTGGACCTAGGGTTTGCCCCCTTCCCACTCTCCATGCGCCTTGGGCCTTGGTGGGGGGGGGGGGCGCACCTGCCCACCTGGGGCTGGTCCCCTCCCACACTTGGCCCACGCAGCCTTCTGGGGCTGGTGGCCCCACCTGGTGGACCCCCGGGACCCTCCCGGTGGTCCCGGTACGTTACCGATAGCACCCGAAACTTTTCCGGTGACCAAAACGGGACTTCCCATATATAAATCTTTACCTTCGAACCATTCCAGAACTCCTCGTGACGTCCGGGATCTCATCCGGGACTCCGAACAACATTCGGTAACTGCGTACATACTTTCCCAATAACCCTAGCGTCATCGAACCTTAAGTGTGTAGACCCTACGGGCTCGGGAGTCATGCAGACATGGCCGAGACAACTCTCCGGTCAATAACCAACAGCGGGATCTGGATACCCATGTTGGCTCCCACATGCTCCACGATGATCTCATCGGATGAACCACAATGTCAAGGATTCAATCAATCCCGTATACAATTCCCTTTGTCTATCGGTATAGTACTTGCCCGAGATTCAATCGTCGGTATCCCGATACCTTGTTCAATCTCGTTACCGACAAGTCTCTTTACTCGTTCCGTAACACATCATCCCGTGATTAACTCCTTGGTTACATTGTGCACATTATGATGATGTCCTACCAAGTGGGCCCAGAGATACCTCTCCGTTTACACGGAGTGACAAATCCCAGTCTCGATTCGTGCCAACCCAACAGACAGTTTCGGAGATACCCGCAGTGCATCTTTATAGCCACCCAGTTACGTTGTGACGTTTGGTACACCCAAAGCATTCCTACGGTATCCGGAAGCTGCACAATCTCATGGTCTAAGGAAATGATACTTGACATCAGAAAAGCTTTAGCATACAAACTACACGATCTTGTGCTAGGCTTAGGATTGGGTCTTGTCCATCACATCATTCTCCTAATGATGTGATCCCGTTATCAATGACATCCAATGCCCATGATCAGGAAACCATGACCATCTATTGATCAACGAGCTAGTCAACTAGAGGCCTACTAGGGACATGTTGTTGTCTATGTATCCACACATGTATCTGAGTTTCCTATCAATACAATTCTAGCATGGATAATAAACGATTATCATGAACAAGGAAATATAATAATAACTAATTTATTATTGCCTCTAGGGCATATTTCCAAGAGTCTCCCACTTACACTAGAGTCAATAATCTAGTTCACATCACTATGTGATTGCAATGAATCCAACACCCATGGGGTTTGTTCATATCTTACTTGTGAGAGAGGTTTATTCGTCAATGAGTCTGAACCTTTCAAATCCATGTGTGTTTTACAAATCTCTATGTCATCTTGTAGATGCAGCTACCACGCGCTACTTGGAGCTATTCCAAATAACTGTTCTACTATACGAATCCGATTTACTACTCAGAGTCATCCGGATTAGTGTCAAAGTTTGCATCGACGTAACCCTTTATGACGAACTCTTTTACCACCTCCATAATTGAGAAAATTCCTTAGTCCACTAGTTACTAAGGATAACCTTGACTGTTGTCCTGTGATCCATTCCTAGATCACACTTGTACCCCTTGACTGACTCATGGCTTAGCACACTTCAGGTGCGGTACACAACATTGCATACTTTAGAGCCTACGTCTAAAGCATAGGGGACGACCTTCGTCCTTTCTCTCTATTCTGCCGTGGTCAGGTCTTGAGTTTTACTCAATACTCATACCTTATAACACAGCCAAGAACTCCTTCTTTGCCGATCTATTTTTGAACTCCTTCAAAAAAAAATTCATGGTATGTGTTCATTTGAAAGTACTTTTAAGTGATTTTGATCTATCCTTATAGATCTTGATGCTCAATGTTCAAGTAGCTTAATCCAGGTTTTCCATTGGAAAACACTTTTCAAATAACCCTGCATGCTTTCCAGAAATTCTACATCATTTTTGATCAACAATATGTGAACAACATATACTCATAAAAAATTCTATAGTGCTCCCACTCACTTCTTTGGAAATACAAGTTTCTCATAAACTTTGTATAAACCCAAAATCTTTGATCATCTCATCAAAGCGTACATTCCAATTCCGAGATGCTTACTCCAGTCCTTAGAAGGATTGCTGGAGCTTTGCATACTTGTTAGCATCTTTCAGGATTGACAAAACCTTCTGGTTGTATCACATACAACCTTTCCTCAAGAAAACACCGAGGAAACAATGTGTTGACATCCTATCTGCAAGATTTCATAAATAATGCAGTAACTGCTAACATAATTCCAACAGACTCTTAGCATCGCTACGAGTGAGAAAGTCTCATCGTAGTCAACTCCTTTGAACTTGTCAGAAAACATCTTAACGACAAGTTGAGCTTTCTTAATGGTGACACTTACCATCATTGTCCGTCTTCCTTTTAAAATCCATCTGCACCCAACAGCCTTACGACCATCAAGTAGTTCTTCCAAAGTCTATACTTTGTTTTTATACATGGATCCTCTCTCGGATTTTATGGCCTCGAGCCATTCATCAGATTCCGAGCCCACCATCGCTTCTCCATAGCTCGTAGGTTCATTGTTGTCTAGCAACATGACTTCCAAGACAGGATTACGTACCACTCTGAAGTAGTATGCATCCTTGTCGACCTATGAGGTTTGGTAGTGACTTGATCTAAAGTTTCATGATCACTATCATAAGCTTCCACTTCAATTGGTGTAGGTGCCACAGGAACAACTTCCTGTGCCCTGCTACATACTAGTTGAAGTGACGGTTCAATAACCTCATCAAGTCTCCATCATCCTCCCACTCAGTTCTTTCGAGAGAAACTTTTCCTCGAGAAAGGACCCGTTTCTAGAAACAATCACGTTTGACTCCGGATCTGAAATAGGAGGTATACCCAACTGTTTTGGGTATTCTATGAAGATGCATTTATCCGCTTTGGGTTTGAGCTTATCAGCCTGAAACTTTTTCACATAAGCGTCACAGCCCCAAACTTTTAAGAAACGATAGCTCAGGTTTCTCTAAACCATAGTTCATACGGTGTCGTCTCAACGGAATTGTGTGGTGCCCTATTTAAAGTGAATGCGGTTGTCTCTAATGCCTAACCCATAAACGATAGTGGTAATTCGATAAGAGACATCATGGTATGCACCATATCCAACAGGGTGCAGTTATGATGTTCGGACACACCATCACACTATGGTGTTCCAGGCGGTATTAGTTGTGAAACAATTTCCACAATGTCTTAATTGTGTGCCAAACTCGTAACTCAGATATTCGTCTCTATGATCATATCATAGACATCTTGTCACGATGATCTTCAACTTCACTATGAAATTACTTGAACCTTTCAATAATTCAGACTTGTGTTTCATCAAGTAAATATACTCAGCATCTACTCAAATCATCTATGAAGTAAGAACATAACGATATCCACTGCGTGCCTCAGCACTCATTGGATTGCACACATCAAAATTTATTACTTCCAACAAGTTGCTTTCTTGTTCCATCTTACTGAAAACGAGGTCTTTCAGTCATCTTGCCCATGTGGTATGATTTGCATGTCTCAAGTGATTCAAAATCAAGTGAGTCCAAACGATCCATCTGTGTGGAGTTTCTTCATGCATATCTACCAATAGACATGGTTCGCATGTCTCAATCTTTTCAAAAACGAGTGAGTCCAAAGATCCATCAACGTGGAGCTTCTTCATGCGTTTTACACCAACATGACTGAAATGGCAGTGCCACAAGTACGTGGTACTATCATTACTATCTTATATCTTTTGGCATGAACATGTGTATCACTACGATCGAGATTCAATAAACCATTCATTTTAGGTGCAGGACCATTGAAGGTATTATTCAAATAAATAGAGTAACCATTATTCTCCTTAAATGAATAACCGTGTGGCGATAAACATAATCCAATCATGTCTATGCTCCACGCAAACACCAAATAACAATTATTTCGGTTTAACACCAATCCCGATGTAGAGGGAGCGTGCGATGTTTGATCACATCAACCTTGGAAACACTTCCAACACATATCGTCATCTCACCTTTAGCTAGTCTCTGCAGCCCTTTATTTCGAGTTACTAACGCTTAGCAACCGAACCGGTATTTAATACCCTGGTGCTACTAGGAGTACTAGTAAAGTACACAATAATATGACGTATATCCAAAATACTTCTGTCGACCTTGCCAGCCTTCTCATCTACCAAGTATCTAGGGTAGTTCTGCTCCAGTGACCGTTCCCCTCATTATAGAAGCACTTAGTCTCGGGTTTGGTTCAACCTTGGGTTTCTTCACTAGAGCAGCAACTGATTTGCCGTCTCATGAAGTATCCCTTCTTTCTCTTGCCCTTCTCGAAACTAGTGGTTTAACCATCAACAATTGATGCTCCTACTTGATTTCTACTTTCGCGGTGTCAAACATCACGAGTTGCTCAAGGATCATCATGTCTATCCCTGATATGTTATAGTTCATCACGAAGCTCCAATAGCTTGGTGGCAGTGACTATGGAGAACCATCACTATCTCATCTGGAAGTTTAACTCCCACTCGATTCAAGCGATTGCAGTACTCAGACAATCTGAGCACATGCTCAACGATTGAGTTTTTCTCCCTTAGTTTGCAGGCTTAAGAAACTTGTCAGAGGTCTCATACATCTTGACGTGGGCACTAGTCTGAAATTCCAATTTCAGTCTTTGGAACATCTCATATGTTCTGCGACGTTTCAAAAACGTCTTTGGTGCCACAATTCTAAACCGTTAGTATTACGTACTGAACTATCACGTAGTCATCAAAACGTGTATGTCAGATGTTTCCCAACATCTATAGACGATGCTCGAGGTTCAGCACACTGAGCGGTGCATTAAGGACATAACCCTTCTATGCAGCAATGAGGACAATCCTCAGTTCACGGACCCAGTCCGCATAATTGCTACTGTGAACTCTCAACTAAATTTTCTCTAGGAACATATCTAAAACAGTAGAACCAAAGCGTGAGCTATGACATAATTTGCAAAGACCTTTTGACTATGTTCATGATAATTAAGTTCATCTAATCAAATTATTCAATGAACTCCCACTTAGATAGACATCCATCTAGTCATCTAAGTGATACATGATCCGAGTCAACTATGCCGTGTCTGATCATCACGTGAGACGGACTAGTCATCATCGGTGAACATCTTCATGTTGATCGTATCTTCTATAGGACTCATGTTCGACCTTTTCGGTCTTCCGTGTTCCAAGGCCATGTCTGTACATGCTAGGCTCGTCAAGTCAACCTAAGTGTATTGCGTGTGTAAATCTGGCTTACACCCGTTGTATTCGAACGTTAGAATCTATCACACCCGATCATCACGTGGTGCTTCGAAACAACGGACCTTAGCAACGGTGCATAGTTAGGGGGAACACTTTCTTGAAATTTTAGTGAGGGACCATCTTATTTATGCTACCGTTGTTCTAAGCAAATAAGATGTAAACATGACAAACATCACATGCAAATCATAAAGTGACATGATATGGCCAATATCGTCTTGCGCCTTTGATCTCCATCTTCGAGGCGTGGCATGAACACCATCATCACCGGCATGACACCATGATCTCCATCATTGTGTCTTCATGAAGTTGCCTCGCCAACTATTGCTTCTACTACTATGGCTAACGGTTAGCAATAAAGTAAAGTAATTACATGGCATTTTCATTGACACGCAGGTCATAAATAAATTAAGAAAACTCCTATGGCTCCTGCCAGTTGTCATACTCATCGACATGCAAGTCGTGATTCCTATTACAAGAACATGATCAATCTCATACATCACATATATCGTTCATCACATCCTTTTGGCCATATCACATCACATAATATACCTTGCAAAAACAAGTTAGACGTCCTCTAATTGTTGTTGCATGTTTTACGTGGCTGCTATGGGTTTCTAGAAAGAACATTTCTTACCTACGCAAAACCACAACGGTGATATGCCAATTGCTATTTACCCTTCATAAGGACCGTTTTCATTGAATCCGATCTGACTAAAGTGGGAGAGACAGACACCCGCCAGCCACCTTATGCATCAAGTGCATGTTAGTCGGTGGAACCTGTCTCACGTAAGTGTACGTGTAAGGTCGGTCCGGGCCGCTTCATCCCACAATGCCGCCGAATCAAGATAAGACTAGTAATGGCAAGCAAATTGAACAAATCATCACCCACAACTACTTTGTGTTCTACTCGTGCATAGAAACTACGCATAGACCTAGCTCATGATGCCACTGTTGGGGATCGTAGCAGAAATTTAAAATTTTCTACGCATCACCAAGATCAATCTATGGAGTAATCTAGCAACGAGAGGAAGGGGAGTGCATCTACATACCCTTGTAGATCACTAAGCGGAAGCGTTGCAAGAACGCAGTTGGTGGAGTCGTACACGTAGCGATTCAGATCGCGGTCGATTCCGATCTAAGCACCGAACAACGGCGCCTCCACATTCAACACACGTACAGCCCGGTGACATCTCCCGCACCTTGATCCAGCAAGAAGAGAGGGAGAGGTTGGGGAAGACTCCGTCCAGTAGAAGAACGACGGCGTGGTGGTGGTGGAGGAGCGCGTGACTCCAGTAGGGCTTCGCCAAGCACTACGAGAGGCGAGGAGGGAGAGAGGTAGGGCTGCGCCAAGAGGGAGATCAAATCATGTGTTGGGCAGCCCCCAATACCTCAAGTATATATAGGGGGAGGGGAGGGCCCGCGCCCCCTTCTAGGGTTCCCTCCCTAGGGGGGGCGGCAGCCCTAGATGCCATCTAGGGTGGCGGCCAAAGGGGAGAGGAGAGGGGGGCGCCCTAGGGTGGGCCTTAAGGCCCATCTGGACCTAGGGTTTGCCCCTTCC
>NC_057812.1:164528784-164544504 GCF_018294505.1 Triticum aestivum | reverse complement strand
TGGTCCCCTCCCACACTTTGCCCACAGAGCCTTCTGGGGCTGGTGGCCCCACCTGGTGGACCCCCGGGACCCTCCCGGTGGTCCCGGTATGTTACCGATAGCACCCGAAACTTTTCTGGTGACCAAAACGGGACTTCCCATATATAAATCTTTACCTCCGGACCATTCTGGAACTCCTCGTGACGTCCGGGATCTCATCCGGGACTCCGAACAACATTCGGTAACCGCGTACATACTTTCCCTATAACCCTAGCATCATCGAACCTTAAGTGTGTAGACCCTAGGGGCTCGGGAGTCATGCAGACATGGCCGAGACAACTCTCCGGTCAATAACCAACAGCGGGATCTGGATACCCATGTTGGATCCCACATGCTCCACGATGATCTCATCGGATGAACCACGATGTCAAGGATTCCATCAATCCCGTATACAATTCCCTTTGTCTATCGGTATAGTACTTGCCCGAGATTCGATCGTCGGTATCCCGATACCTTGTTCAATCTCGTTACCGGCAAGTCTCTTTACTCGTTCCGTAACACATCATCCCGTGATCAACTCCTTGGTCACATTGTGCACATTATGATGATGTCCTACCGAGTGGGCCCAGAGATACCTCTCCGTTTACACGGAGTGACAAATCCCAGTCTTGATTCGTGCCAACCCAACAGAAACTTTCAGAGATACCCGCAGTGCACCTTTATAGCCACCCAGTTACGTTGTGACGTTTGGTACACCCAAAGCATTCCTATGGTATCCAGGAGCTGCACAATCTCATGGTCTAAGGAAATGATACTTGACATTAGAAAAGCTTTAGCATACGAACTACACGATCTTGTGCTAGGCTTAGGATTGGGTCTTGTCCATCACATCATTCTCCTAATGATGTGATCCCGTTATCAATGACATCCAATGTCCATGATCAGGAAACCATGACCATCTATTGATCAACGAGCTAGTCAACTAGAGGCCTACTAGGGACATGTTGTTGTCTATGTATCCACACATGTATCTGAGTTTCCTATCAATACAATTCTAGCATGGATAATAAACGATTATCATGAACAAGGAAATATAATAATAACTAATTTATTATTGCCTCTAGGGCATATTTCCAACACTTCATCCTTTCACCAAACAGCTCAAGGAGCCTCTTGTAGCTACTTGTCAATCTAGTGACCATGCGGAGACCCCGTAGAGCAGCAGTAGGGGTGTTATCTCCACGGAGAGCCCTGAAGCTGGGTAAGATCCGGCGGCGTGCATGTCTTCGCCTTATCCCATTTCCAGGCACCGACAATGTTTTATTGGCTCCCAGAATGATAAGCCACCCGTTGGCATATGTCGCACCAACCACCCAACATTTGGCGCCCACCGTGGGGCCAGGTGCACCGTCGTCCGGAGACCTGTTCTGGACGGGAACCCTCTTCCTTCCCAGCGTGCGTAGCCAGCCCATCTCGCCCGATGGCGCTTGCCCCGACGCGCTGGAAGGCGTCGCTGACGCCTACGCGGCGTGCTACCTCGTCGATCTTTTTGGCGAGGCTCGCATCTCCGACGAGCCCGCATCCGATGCGGGCACGGGCTGCCCCGAGAGCCACCTCGTCAGCCTCCTCGACCAACTCCACGTCTCCGGCGAGCTTGCCGCGGACATGGAGTCAGTTGGCTCCACCGACCCGATGCTTGTCGACTCTGACACGGCGTCGCTTGACGCCTTCCCCACCAATGTAGTAATCATTAACGACCCTCTTCCTCGAGCCGACAACAGCGGCAGCGCCATCACCGAGGTACTGGTCATCAGCCATGGTGCCGCCTTTGGTGAAAACGCCCACGACGCCCTGCAGGCGGCGCTACACGACTTGTCCGCCCCCACCCCGGCCGACACCGACGCCCAGACACTGGAGGCGCGCCGCCTCGCCCTCGTTGCGGAGGGCCAGAAGCTAGCTTCCATGAGACGCCTCACCGAGGCTCACCAGCGCGAAGTCGACCGTGCCGCCTTCGGCACGCCGCCTCCTGACGGGCCGAGCCGCGCCGGCATCATCAAGAAACGCGGCGCGGCTATCGCCGACGTGCTGGGAGCAGACCGCCCAGTCTATGCCACGCCTCTCGAGAACTTATGCGCCGCCCAGGCAGCCTCAGATGAGCTGAATGTACCGGGGCCCGACAAGCTCCCCTACATGACCAAACGCATTCAACAGCTTATCGACGCGGCCACAGAGCAGCATGAAGCCGGTGTCCGCGCCGAAAGTCCTCCCCCACACCGAGAGCACAATGCGATGTCCCGAACGCTGACTGCGGGCAACACCCGCGGAAGGAAAGAAAAGGAGCCGGCTGCCACCCCCAGTCGGACTCGAATCTCCATCGAGCGTGACCCTGAAGGCCGCCCTCGAGCTGTGGAATGGCGGGGTGACCCGCCTCCTCCTCTGCCTCGCGGGGAGAGATATCCCACCCTGCCGCCTGTCACGCATCCGACTCTCAGCGGCCGACTGGGCCGCCGCGAAGGAGTCGGCGAAAATGACGCCTGTCACCGGATCGACCGCCTCGCGCGATCCCTGGCCCTGGAAGAAGAAGATGATGTTGGCCCGCCCTGCTTTGGACCCAGCATCCGCGACGAACCCTTCCCCAAAGGTTCTCGCTCCCAAGAGACACGCCCAAGTACAACGGCTCCGTGAAGCTGGAAGACTGGTTGATCGACTACTCCATTGCGGTTAGCATCGCGAACGGCAACAGGCGCATTGCCGTGAAGTATGTTCCCCTCATGCTCCAAGGCACGGCGCACACCTGGCTCAACAGCCTCAAGCCTTACAACGTCAACAGCTGGCTGGACTTCACAGAAGCCTTCATCCGCAACTTCACCAACACCCGCTCCCAAGCCCCGACAGCTCTCCTTGTGTGTGCAAGGGCTCAATGAATCAACTCGCGACTACCTCACGCGTTGGGCCAAGCTCCGCAACTCCTGCGATGGGGTGCACGAGGTTCAAGCTATAGAGTACTTCACCACCGGGTGCCGAGAAGGCACCCTCCTCAAGCACCGACTCCTCTGCGACGAGCCGACTACCCTCGACGAGCTGCTGGTCATAGCTGATAAATACGCCACGGCCGATTCCTCAATGAAGACCAAGCTCCGAGTAGACGCCTCTGGGAAGGTGCTTGCTCCGAGTCCCAATACGCCGGCAGGAGACTCCAGCCGACGCACGTACCATAACGACCAGAAGCGTAAGGCTCCCATGCCGCCTCCCACCAGTCGGCAGGTGGCCATAGTCGAAGACGAACAACCCGAAGGGCGGCCCACGCCCAAGAAGCAGAAAGGCAGCAGGCTGGCTTGGCAGCCGGCTTTCTCCTACGAGCAAGCACTCGATGCCCCCTGCAAGTTCCACAGTGGCGCGAAGCCTTCAAACCACACGACCCGGAAATGCCACTGGCTCACGCGGATCTCCAAGGGCGAGGGGATAGCGCCGCCTCCGCCTGCTGGTCAGCCGCCTCCGGCCCCTCCACAGCCGGCCACTCGGCCAGCAGTCGGGGCTGTTCAAGACGAGTTCCCCGACGAGCATGCCGCCTATGTCGTCTTTACAAGCCAACCAGAAGATCGGTGCAGCCAGCGCCGACAGCGCCAAGAAGTCAACGCCGTTGCCTCCAATAATCCCGAGTTCATGCACTGGTCAGAAAGGCCTATCAGCTGGAGCCGGACTGATCACCCAGAGGTGATGCCGTCTCCCGGCTCTTACGCACTGGTTTTGGATGCCACCCTCGCAATAGAAAGGCGAGCTGCCCATTTCTCCCGCGTGCTGATAGATGGTGGGAGCAGCATCAACATACTGTACCGTGACACCATGGAGAAGCTGAGCATCAAGACGAGACAACTCATGCCTAGTCGGACTGTGTTCCATGGCATCGTACCTGACCTGTCTTGCTCCCCAATCGGCAAGATCAAGATAGATGTCCTCTTCGGGGACAAGGATAATTTCCACCGAGAGGCAGTGTGGTTTGAGGTAGTGGATCTGGAGAGCCCTTACCACGCGTTGCTTGGCCGACCTGCTCTGGCCAAGTTCATGGCTGTACCCCACTACGCCTACCTCAAGATGAAGATACCGAGTTCCAAGGGCATCATCACCATAGCCGGAGACTACAAGAAATCCTCCGAGTGTGCGATAGCTAGTAGCCGGCTGGCCGAGTCCCTTGTGATTGCCGAAGAGAAGAAGATAATGGATCGAGTCGTGGCCATGGCCGGCAAGCAGCCGGCCCTGTCCCCCGACCCTAAGGAGTGTGATGCCCAAGGTTCTTTCCAGCCGGCCAAAGAAACAAAGAAGGTACCTCTGGACCCGGAGCACCCAGAGAGGTTCGCCACCATCAGGGCAAACCTGGACAGCAAATAGGAAGGCGAGATCGTCGATTTCCTCCGTGAGAATCGGGACATCTTCGCATGGTCCCCCAAGGACATGCCGGGTGTTCCGAAGGAATTCGCCGAGCACAAGCTACATGTCCGAGAAGGTGCTAAACCAGTCAAACAGCCCCTCCGCTGACTATCGGAAGAGAAGAGAAGGATTGTAGGAGAAGAGATAGCCCGGCTTCTGGCAGCCGGCTTCATTATGGAAGTTTTCTTTCCAGAGTGGCTCGCCAACCCGGTCCTCGTGCTGAAGAAAAATAACAAGTGGTGCATGTGTATAGACTATACTAGCCTCAATAAGGCCTGCCCCAAAGATCCCTTCGCCTTGCCCAGGATTGATCAAGTAATAGACTCCACAGCCGGATGCGAGCTGTTGAGCTTCTTGGATGCCTACTCAGGCTACCACCAGATAAAGTTGGACCCAGCCGACCGCTTGAAGACCGTCTTCATCACACCATTCGGAGCTTTCTGCTACCTGACTATGACATTCGGTTTGAGAAATGCCGGTGCCACTTTTCAGCGTTGCATGCAGAAATGCCTCATCAAGCAGCTCGGCAGAAATGCCCACGTCTATGTGGATGATATTGTGGTGAAGACAGAGAAGCGCGGCACCTTGCTGGAAGACCTCAAAGAGACATTTGAAAACTTGCGCCGGTTTCAAATCAAGCTCAACCCCGAGAAATGCGTGTTCGGAGTACCAGCCGGCCAGCTTCTAGGCTTCCTGGTCTTCGAACGCGGCATCGAATGCAACCCGATGAAGATCAAGGCCATAGAGAGAATGGAGATTCCCACCAAGCTACGAGACGTCCAGAAGTTCACCAGATGCTTGGCTTCCCTTTACCGCTTCATCAGCCGGCTCGGAGAGAAAGCTCTCCCCCTCTACTGGCTCATGAAGAAGTCCACTCACTTCGAGTGGAACGACCAAGCAGACCAAGCTTTCCATGAGCTAAAGAAGATGCTGACCACGCCGCCCGTCTTGGCGGCACCGACTGAGAAAGCGCCTATGCTCCTTTACATTGCCACCACTAGCCGGGTGGTCAACACAGTTATTGTGGTCCAACGCCCAGAAGAAGGCCGAGCTCAGCTAGTCCAGAGGCCGGTGTATTATTTAAGCGAGGTATTATCTGCCTCGAAGCAGAACTACCGACACTACCAGAAGATGTGCTACAGTGTGTACTTCGCCGCCAAGAAGCTCAAGCCCTACTTTCAAGAGCACCCCATCACGGTCGTATGTACTGCCCTGCTTGCCGAGATCATAGGCAGCCGGGATGCATCCGGCCGAGTGGCAAAATGGGCCATTGAGTTGGCTCCTTACACGATCTTCTACCAGCCCCGCACCGCCATTAAGTACCAAGCACTGGCCGACTTCCTCGTCGACTGGGCCGAAACCCAGTACCTGCCACCGGCCCCCGACTCCACTCATTGGCGGATGCACTTCGATGGGTCCAAGATGCACACCGGCTTGGGAGCCGGCATCATCCTCACCTCTCCCAAGGGCGACAATCTCAAGTACACATCGCAAATTCATTTTTCCACCTCCAACAATGTGGTCGAGTACGAGGCGCTCATACACGGGCTCCGGCTAGCCAAAGAGCTCGGCATCCGCCGGATCCTGTGCTACGACGACTTGGATTTGGTGGTCCAGCAGTCATCTGGCGACTGGGACGCCAAGGACGCAAACATGGCGAGGTACCGCTTCCTCATTCAGCAAATCAGTGAATTTTTTGAAGGATGCGAGTTCCTTCATGTACCACGGGCCGACAACGTGCAAGCAGATGCCCTGACACGAATAGGCTCCACCCGACAAGCTATACCAGCCGGCGTTTCTCTCCACCGCCTCCTCAAGCCGTCTATAAAGCCGTCTCCAGAATCTGATTCCATCTTCGTGCCGCCTGACCCCGACGCAGTCGGATCCGACCTGGGGAACCAAACAGGCGGCTCGGGGACTTTGATAGGCGGCCCAGGGACTGCCATAGTCGCACCCGGCCCGGGAACTTCGGAACTCATCCCGGGGGCTATTGCAGCCGGCCCGGTGACTGCATTGACACAACAGGCGGTGGCCGACTCCAACTCTTCACCACCCAGCCCGCCCGCCCTGGTCGCAGTAGCAGTTTTGACAGTAGAAGAAGTCGCAGCTCCATCATGGGCCCAACCCATCCTCAACTTCTTAGTAAACAGAGAGTTGCCAACTGACGAGATCTCGGCAAGACAAGTCCAACGCCGAGCCGGAGCATACACAATAGTAAACCGAGAGCTTGTTAGGCGCAGCGTCACTGGAGTCTTCCAGCGTTGCGTCGAGCCAGAGAAGGGCATAGCAATCCTCAAAGACATCCACCAAGGTGAATGCGGCCACCATGCGGCCTCAAGATCACTTATCGCCAAAGCTTCCCACCATGGATTCTTCATGCCGACTGCTTTGGATGACGCCAAGGAGCTAGTCAAACACTTCAAAGGGTGCCAAGTCTTCAGTTCCAAGCAACACCTGCCGGCTTCTGCACTCAAGACCATCCCCCTCACCTGGCCTTTTGCCGTTTGGGGGCTGGACATGGTGGGCCCATTCAAGACGGCAAGCGGCGGCATGACACATCTGCTCGTCGCTGTGGACAAATTTACCAAGTGGATTGAAGCAAAGCCGATCAAGAAGCTGAATGGGCCGACTGCCGTAACATTCATCGCAGATATCACAACCCGGTACGGCCTACCGCATAGCATCATCGCCGAGAATGGCACAAATTTTGCAAAGGGAGCAGTAGCACGTTTCTGCGCAACACAAGGCATCCGGCTGGACCTAGCGTCCGTTGCCCACCCGCAGTCAAACGGCCAGGTCGAGCGAGCAAACGGCCTCATCCTCTCCGGCATCAAGCCCCGACTGGTCGTGCCACTGGAGCGTTCGGCCGGCTGTTGGCTCGACGAGCTGCCGGCCGTCCTCTGGAGTTTGCGCACTACCCCAAACAACTCAACCGGATTCACCCCCTTCTTCCTTGTATATGGTGCCGAGGCTGTCATCCCAACTGACATCGAGTTTGACTCACCTCGGGTCACCATGTACACGGAGGCGGAGGCCAAGGAAGCACGAGAAGATGTCGTCGACCTGCTGGAAGAGGGCCGGCTGTTAGCCCTCAGCCGGTCCGCCATCTATCAGCAGGGTCTGCGTCGCTACCACAACCGGAAGGTCAAGCCAAGATCGTTCCAAGAGGGCGATCTTGTGCTCCGGCTAATCCAGCGAATAGCTGGCCAACACAAGCTCTCGGCCCCTTCATCATCAGCAGAGCTTTAGGCAACGACTCCTACTACTTAATCGCCGCGCAGAAGCCGAAGGCACGCAAGAGAGATGATTCCGACAAGGAGTCGGAACGACCATGGATCGCCAATCTCCTCCGAAGATTTTACAGTTAAAAAGAAGTACGTAGCACGCTACCTTTTGTACTAAGTACGAGGCAAAGGGTCCCCCGAGGAGCACTCGGGGACTAACCTCTTTTATCTATGAATGATGAGTATCACGCATATGATTATGTTACTACTTTTGCTTTTTCGTCCGGCACCGGGTTCGACCAGTCGGCCCGGGGACTCGCCGCCTCGAGTTATATCTAAAGTTCTGCCTGCAGTCAAACAAGTAGTGTGCCCGCACCCAAGCCCCCTCGTGTCAAAAGTCGCAGCTCGAAGAATCGACTATCCGACTGGAAAGAGCCAAGGGCAGGAAAGGATGCCCACATGAAAAACGGCTAAGGACTAACGAACTTATATAACGCGAGCCGGCCTCCCGCCCTGCCAACCGGCTACCAGAGCAGCCAACTGGCTGGCTTCCCGTTAACCTTGCTGCAATCTAAGAAAGCTCGAGTACTTGTCTTCTCAAAACGACCAAGCCCCTTTCCCAGCCACAAACTGCAGAGCAGCTGTTCGGCTGGGAAGGCGGTGGCCAAGGGAAGATGGCAAAGGAAAAAGCCAAAGGATGAAAAGCAAACATGAACGGAAGCCAAGCACATGCATAATTATATTTACACAAAAGACCTTCAAAAGGACAGCATTCAACATAGTTTGAATACACCCCTGATGGGGTCATGTACCTAGGGTAGGGTCACGGACCTGATCTAAGTACCTTGCCCAAGGACACCCTTAGAAGAGGTCGCCTTCCAGTCGACCAACGAGGGACTCACTCGACTGACTTGAAGGACTCGACCACGAAGACTCACTCGACCACCAGAAGGTCAAGAGGCACTCTGCACTGCAACGGCCTGTAATTAAGTAGACTTTATGATAGTAAAGACACTTTATGTGGGGCGTTACCAGTAATGCCCCGGACTTAACTCACCTTAAACCCTCTCCTACGTGGGCTGGCTGGGGTCCTGGCGCACTCTATATAAGCCACCCCCCTCCACAGGTAGAGGGGTTCGGCACCTTGTAACTCATATACTCATAATCCACTCGACCGCCTCCGGGCTCCGAGACGTAGGGCTATTACTTCTTCCGAGAAGGGCCTGAACTCGTACATCCCTTGTGTTTACAACCTCTCCATAGCTAGGACCTTGCCTCTCCATACCTACCCCCCACTCTACTGTCAGGCTTAGAACCACGACAGTTGGCGCCCACCGTGGGGCCGGTGTTTTAGCAATTTTGTGGAGAAGTTGCGATTCTTCCGAGTACTTACATCATGGTGGCTGCTGGAGTTTTGGTTGAGGTTCGAGAGATCCGTCTCGGCGCTCTCACCTTCATCGCCGACGACTCCGCCTGGCTCCAGGAGGCCCCACTCGACGTTGATGCGCTCCCCGTCCACGGTGCGACGCATTTTCGCGCATGTGTCCGCGGCGTTCTGCTGCGGCAACCGTCGACGCCGTATCGGTCGACTCCCCCATCGTCCACCCTCCCGGTCTCCTGCCAGCGCAAGCGCTTGGGCCGGTCGAGGCTTCAGCGGTGGGTGAGACACACGGTGGCTCGTCAGACGGCCACCACTCATGTTGCGGCAATCGAGCCCGACGAATCTCTCTACGGCCTGTTCGATCTGTCGACTGGCTCCGTAGAGACTACATCTGAGTGCGATAGCAGTGATCCAGCGGCGGAAATCTTGATGGTCGACGGGCCCTGTAGTCCCCCTGGCTTCGCCCGTGATGGTGGGGCAGGCGACGGAGGCAACCCCGCACGAGGCCACGAAGAGTACCAGCTCGAGCCACTCGACTCTCTGCAAAGAGAGGAACTTCGCCGCAGGAACGTGGATGCCCTGTGTACTCCCATCGCAGGAGAAACCCCCGAGGCTCGCGCCTTGGAGGAGGCACGTTTGGCCAATTTGGCCGAACGCACTCGACTGGAGAATCTTCAGCGAGCACTCGACGAGCGCGCGCGGCAACGAGTTCCCGACAACAGTCGACGTCAACTCTTCCCGCCGACTCAGGTATATCGAACCCCAATCCAGAATTTAGCAGCTGCGACCCGTATAGCAGAGTCTATCCAGCCTTCTCAGTCGGAAGCTGGCAGAGGCTTGATGCAGATCAGGGATCTGCTCCGGGCAGCAGGAGATCAGAATTCGGCTGTGTCGCAGTCGCGCAACAGAATTCACAGTCAATCCGTCACTGCGAATACGGTTCAGTCGGCTCACAGTCCCAGATCGCCTCCGCGGCGTGAAGGGCGCGAGAATCGGCGAGACCACTATGGTGACTGACTCGACCGAGATGATAGGCGTCGAGTGCCCAATTCCCCTCCGAGGGGTGGGTCTTACGCTCCTCGGCAGCAAGATGACAGGCGTCAGTTCAGTACAGGGCGAAGGGTTCCAGTCGACCCCAGAGAACCAGGCTTCGACGCGCGATCCATTATCGTGCAAGGTTTGGTCGACCGGAACAGAGCCCATCGAGGTGGACTCGACAGAGATGCGCCCACAAGCAGTCGAGTGCATGTTTCTGGTCCTGAATGTTTCAGCAGAGCTATCAGATCCGCAGTTATTCCCCCCAATTTCAGGTTGGCAACAGGAGTCAGCAAGTTCACTGGTGAGTCCAATCCTGAAACTTGGCTTGAGGACTACCGAGTGGCGGTTCAGATTGGTGGTGGGAACGATGAGGTGGCCATGAAGCATTTGCCCCTCATGCTGGAAGTTCTGCCAGGGCATGGTTGACTCAATTACCTCCTAGCAGCATTTACACTTGGGAAGATCTGTCCCGAGTGTTCATCAGAACGTTTGAAGGAACTTGCAAGCGACCAGCTGGATTGACAGAGTTGCAAGTCTGCGTGCAGAAGACCAATGAGACTCTCAGAGAGTATATTCAGAGATGGATCACTTTGCACCACACTGTGGAGAATGTGTCTGATCATCAGGCAGTCTGCGCCTTCAAAGATGGCGTCAAGAACAGAGAACTGAGTTTGAAGTTTGGTCGAACCGGTGACATGACCTTGAGTCGGATGATGGAGATTGCTACCAAGTACGCCAACGGCGAAGAAGAAGACTGACTCCGAAGTGGCAAGCACAAGCCAAGTCAGTCGGAAAAAGGAAACACCAGTCGGAAACAGAAGCGGAAGGCTGAACCGGCAGCTCCTGGAGAGGCTCTGGCCATGACTCAAGGAAAGTTTAAAGGGAAACCAAAAGGATCCTGGAACCCTAAGAAGGTGAAGGGTAAAGAAGGGAACGACGTGATGGATATGCCGTGTCACATCCACACGAAGAAAGACGAAGAGGGGAATATCATCTACCCGAAGCACACCACTCGCCAATGTCGACTCCTGATCCAGCAGTTTCAGGGAAAACAGTCTAAGGACAAGGAGAAGGAGTCGGACAAGGCCGAAGACAAGGAGGACAGTGAGGGAGGATATCCGCATATCAACTCCACTCTGATGATCTTTGCAGATGTGGAAAGCAAGAGTCGATTGAAAGTCATGAACCGAGAAGTGAACATGGTTGCCCCAGCAAAAGCAAATTATCTGAAATGGTCCCAAATACCCATCACATTCGACCAATCTGATCACCCGACTCATTTTGCCACCCCTGGGAGGCAAGCTTTGGTGGTCGATCCAGTTGTCGAAGGCACTCGACTGACAAAAGTGCTGATGGACGATGGAAGCGGGCTGAATTTGTTGTATGCCGACACATTGAAAGGAATGGGCATTCCGATGTCCCGACTGAGCACCAGTAACATGAGCTTTCATGGAGTTATACCAGGGAAGAAAGCCGAGTCACTCGGCCAAATAGTTCTGGACGTGGTGTTTGGTGGTTCGAAACATTTTCGCAAAGAAAAGTTGACGTTTGAGGTCGTGGATTTTCAGAGTGCATATCATGCCATTTTGGGGAGACCAGCTTACGCACGGTTCATGGCTCGACCATGTTACGTGTACCTCAAATTGAAGATGCCCGGCCCCAAAGGAGTGATCACTGTCACCGGTGATCGGAAAAAGGCAGAAGAGTGCTTTCAGAAGGGCTCAAAGATTGCCGATTCCCAGGTGACAGCGGTCGAGTTCGAGGAATACAAGCAAAACGCAGATCCGAGTGACTTGCTTCGATCCAAGAAACCCGCCACAGAGTCTGCATTTCAGTCGTCCGGTGAGACGAAGCCTGTTCACATTCACCCGACCGACCCCGATGCAGCTCCGACCCGCATCTCCACAACACTCGACCCAAAATAGGAAGAAGCGCTCATCCAGTTCCTCCGTGAGAACTGGGACATTTTTGCATGGAAGCCCGCTGACATGCCAGGTGTTCCCAGGGGACTGGCTGAGCATCGCCTAAGAGTCGACTCATCTGCAAAACCAGTCAAAGAGCATCTTCGGCGGTCCGCCGTCCAGAAGAGAAAAGCCATTGGTGAGGAAGTGGCTCGACTGTTGGCGGCAGGATTTATCCGAGAGATATACCACTCCGAGTGGCTCGCTAATGTCGTCATGGTTCCTAAGAAGGACAAGTCGCTCCGAATGTGCATTGATTTCAAGCACATCAACCGGGCCTGCCCGAAAGATCATTTTCCTCTCCCTCGCATAGATCAAATTGTTGACTCCACCGCGGGATGCGAGAGATTATCTTTTCTAGATGCCTATTCCGGGTACCACCAGATCCGTCTGTACGGACCCGACGAGGTAAAAACAGCTTTCATCACTCCATTCGGGTGCTTCTGCTATATCACCATGCTGTTCGGCCTCAAGAATGCCGGAGCCACATTTATGCGAATGATTCAGAAGTGTCTACTCACTCAAATCAGTCGGAATGTGGAAGCATATATGGATGATATCGTTGTCAAGTCACGAAAAGGTTCCGACCTGCTCACTGATCTCGCCGAAACATTTGCCAACCTCAGAAGGTATGATATCAAGCTCAATCCATCAAAGTGCACATTTGGAGTTCCTGGTGGCAAGTTACTCGGTTTTCTCGTTTCCAAACGGGGAATCGACGCTAATCCAGAGAAGATCGGCACTATTCTCCGAATGAAACGCCCTGTGCGAGTGCACGATGTCCAGAAGCTTACTGGATGCTTGGCCACATTAAGTCGATTCATCTCACGACTCGGTGAAAAGGCATTGCCTCTTTACCGACTGATGAAGAAGGCAGACAAGTTCGAGTGGACTCCAGAAGCTGATGCAGCGTTTGCCGAGCTAAAAGCTCTGCTCTCCACCCAGCCGGTGCTTGCTGCTCCAATCAGCAAAGAGCCTCTGTTGCTCTATATCGCAGCCACAGGACAAGTCGTCAGTACTGTGCTTACGGTCGAGCGGGAAGAAGAAGGAAAAGATCTCAAAGTCCAGCGCCCAGTGTATTATTTGTCTGAAGTCTTGACTCCATCCAAGCAGAGATATCCTCATTATCAGAAGCTTGTGTATGGAATATACATGACCACAAAGAAGGTTGCTCATTACTTCTCTGATCATTCCATCACAGTCGTCAGCGACGCTCCACTATCAGAGATTTTGCACAACAAAGATGCAACTGGTCGAGTGGCCAAATGGGCGATTGAACTTCTTCCCCTTGATATCAAGTTTGAGGCAAAGAAAGCCATTAAGTCCCAGGCAATAGCAGATTTCCTCGCCGAGTGGATTGAACAGCAGCAGCCGACTGAAATTCACTCGGAGCATTGGACCATGTTCTTTGATGGCTCTAAGATGTTGAATGGTTCCGGTGCTGGGGTTGTCCTGGTTTCCCCCAAAGGAGATAAGCTCAGATATTTGCTCCAGATGAACTTTGATTCCTCCAACAATGAGGCAGAATATGAGGCCCTCTTATATGGATTGCGCATGGCCATTTCACTCGGCGTCCGTCGCCTGATGGTCTATGGCGACTCGGATTTAGTGGTCAACCAAGTGATGAAGGAGTGGGACGTGAGAAGCCCAGCCATGACTGGATACTGCAGTGCAGTGAGGAAGCTGGAAAAGAAGTTCGAGGGGTTGGAGCTCCATCATATACCCCGACTGAAAAATCAAGCAGCTGATGATCTAGCAAACATAGGTTCCAAGAGAGAAGCCATTCCGAGTGGTGTGTTGTTGGAGCATATACACACTCCGTCAGTCAAAGAAGATCCTTTCACCGAAGAAGCTCCACAGCCCAAGAGTGCCACAGATCCGACTGAGGTTGAAGTCCCAGCGGTGGTCGACTTGATCATGGAGGTCTTGGTGGTCATTCCCGACTGGACAGTTCCATATATCGCGTATATCCTGAGAAAAGAGCTTCCGGAGGATGAGGAAGAGGCTCGACAGATCGTCCGTCGATCCAAGGCCTTTACCGTAATCAAAGGACAATTATTCAGAGAAAGCGCGACTGGAGTTGGTCAGAAGTGCATAACACCAGAAGAAGGTCGACTCATCCTCAATGATATCCACTCGGGGACCAGTGGTCATCATGCGTCCTCTCGGACCATCGTGGCCAAAGCATACCGAGCCGGATTTTACTGGCCAAAGGCGAATGAAATGGCAAAGGAGATAGTGGATAAGTGCGAGGGATGTCAGTTCTACTCGAATATGTCGCACAAGCCTGCATCGGCTCTGAAGACCATCCCACTCGTCTGGCCTTTCGCAGTATGGGGGTTGGACATGGTCGGTCCTTTGAGAACAGGACGAAGCGGCTTCACGCATGTACTGGTGGCAGTCGACAAGTTCACCAAGTGGATCGAGGCTAAACCAATCAAGAACCTTGACACCGGTACTGCTGTTAGCTTCATCAGGGAACTAATATTCAGATATGGAGTCCCGCACAGCATCATTACGGATAATGGATCGAACTTTGACTCGGAGGAATTCAGAGATTTCTGTAACTCCCAAGGCACACGGGTTGACTACGCTTCAGTCGCCCATCCGCAGTCGAATGGACAAGCAGAATGAGCTAATGGCCTGATTCTCAAGGGATTGAAACCCCGACTGATGCGTGATCTCAAGCATGCAGCTGGAGCTTGGGTCGACGAACTTCCCTCAGTGCTTTGGGGGCTGCGGACCACACCTAATCGGTCGACCGGAAGAACTCCATTCTTCTTGGTCTACGGAGCTGAAGCAGTCTTGCCGAGTGATCTTCTCCACAATGCTCCTCGAGTTGAAATCTACAACGAAGCAGAAGCTGAACAAGCGCGGCAGGACGCAGTCGACCTTTTAGAGGAAGAAAGGGAGATGGCTCTGATCCGGTCGACCATCTACCAACAAGATTTGCGTCGTTTCCACGCCAGAAATGTGAGAGGTCAAGCCTTCCAGGAAGGAGATTTGGTTCTTCGAGTGGATCAGCACAAACCACACAAACTTGCTCCTTCTTGGGAAGGTCCCTTCATCGTCACCAAGGTTCTCCACAACGGAGCGTACCGTCTTTACAACGTCGAGCATAATATCGACGAGCCCCGAGCTTGGAACGCGGAACTACTCCGCCCATTTTACACTTAAGGTTTATCACTCGGATGCGTTGCAATAATAGTGTCATAGTTCCTCCATAATTTTTGTCACTTTTTATTTTTGTCCAATAAAATTCCCCCTCAGTGGGTGACTTAGCCGCGAATCCGTTTTGCCTAAGTTTGTAAAAATCCTACCGAGTGGTGAGCCAGACTCCCACTCGGAGGCTTAGCTGCGAATCCGTTTCGCCTAAGTTATCGAAATCCTACCGAGTGGTAAGCCAGACTTCCACTCGGGGGCTTAGCTGCAGCCCTGTGCTCGCCTAAGTTATAAAAATCCTACCGAGTGAAGAGCAAACCTCTCACTCGGGGGCTTAGCTGCAGTCCAAGGACTCGCCTAAGTTATAAAAATCCTATCAGGTGAAGAGCAAACCTCTCACTCGGGGGCTTAGCTGCAGTCCAAGCACTCGCCTAAGTTATAAAAATCCTACCGAGTGAAGAGCAAACCTCTCACTCGGGGGCTTAGCTGCAGTCCAAGCACTCGCCTAAGTTATAAAAATCCTACCGAGTGAAGAGCAAACCTCTCACTC